>NC_056744.1:605061015-605311015 GCF_019279795.1 Protopterus annectens
TTAAATCACTTTTGTTAATGTCTCACTGTTTGTAAAGCTTTTTTTAGCTAGTTTCACTGTGTAGAAGGAATTAACCTGAGCATTTCTCCATTTGTTAAGCATCTGTTTGTTCTGATTTTGCTGCCAAGGTGTGCATCATATAACTAATTTGTTTGCAGTTAAAAGCACTCTCTGGCATCTCCTTGCTTCTATTTTGTTTAAAACTTTCATTTAGTGTCTCGCTGCTGTTTTCTGCTGTGATAAACATTTCTGTAGTGATTTCTGCCTAAAATAGTGTATCTAGGTGCTTTAGTATAGTCCAGTTTCTGGTTTGCTGTCTCTGGGCCTGGTTGTTTGTTTGCATTGACTATTTATTCTGAGCACATTTTCCAGGCAATCTTGTATCTGTTGATTGACCACTGGCTATTAAAGCTTGGCTGGTCTAGGGCTTGGAGTAAGCACCTCATTGGTTCTTTTGAGCTTTTTTTTAAGTTGTTACAGGTTCCAATCTTCTGGTACGTAAGCGCTACCTTTAAGAGGTTTTCTGCTTATTCACACTGATCTGAACATAGCAGGGGCATAGAGCTTCCTACCCTCTCTCACAGGTTCATAGGTTCATAGGCTGATACTAGGCTATATGCCCTAGGGCATTTATAAGCCTAGCCAGAGTATGTTTGGCTTTCACCACCCTTTTAGATTAGTTGACTGTGCCTCTGTATAGTAGGTCACAGAAGGTAGCCCTTTTAAGGTTAGTTTACTCTACCTCTGTCAAGCAGGGACACGGAAGAGATCCCAGGGGTAAACTTATGATCTCCCATCCACTTGTCAAGATTTCTCTTGAAGAGGGTCAGTGAGGGGCTCTGCCTAACATGGATTGGGATTTTGTTCCAGAGTGAGGGGAGCCTCTGGGATATGAATCTGTCCCTCCAGCATGTCCTATTTATTTCTGTGCTGAGGTTCAAGTCTCTGGAGCATGTAGCTCTAAGGGATTTGGATTTCCTGAAGTGAAGCATGTCCATTAATTCTGGGTGGGACATGGCTTTATACGTCAGACACAGATCGCCTCTGAGTAGGCGGTATGCAACTGAGTAGAGCTGGAGTTTCTTTAGCCGAGCTGCATAGGGCATCTGTTTGAGCCCCTTGATCCTCTTGGTGAGGTACTTTTGGGGTCTTTCCAGTTGCTGCAGGTGTCAGGTAAGGTACATCCCAAATGGGGCATTGTATTCAATTATGGGCCTGATAAGTGATGAGTAGAGGGGCACAATGACCTCTCTTGATCTAGATGTGAATCCTTTCATGATAAGGTGGGCTATATAGAAGGTCTTTCTAACCACTTTGGCAACGTGATTGTCAAAGGAGAGATTGCTATCTACTTGGGTCCCCAAGTCCCTAATTACTTCTTCCATACTTAATGGATTACTACCTATGTGGTAATTTGTGGGCACTTTGTTTTTCCCAAAGGGGATGACTATGCACTTTTTGGCATTTAGCTTTAGGCCATGGCTCTGGCACCAATTATCCGTCTCTGTGAGACCCTTTTGGAGGATGCTTGTGTCAGCCGGAGAGCTGATTACAGCACCCAGTTTGCAGTCATCTGCGAACTTGGTCAGCCATAGTCTACCCATGTTAGCCTGTACCTCTGAGAAATATATGCTGAACAAGAGAGGTCCCAGGACTGAGCCTTGTGGGATGCCACTTGTAACTGGTTTAGAGTCTGACATGGCACCTGCTATTCTGACCATGTGGGTTCCATCCCTGAGCCAGTTTGCAACCCATCTTGTGACACAGGGATTGATATTTAAGCTGGTGAGCTTATTTATGATGCCCGAGTGGGGTATTGTGTCGAAGGCTTTTGCAAGGTCCAGGTAGGCTCTGTGGACTACCTTCCCTTCATCTATGGCTTTGGTAACTGTTTCAAAGAAGTCGACCAGGTTCAAGAGGCAAGATCTGCCCTTAACAAAGCCGAATTGGGTAGGATCCGGTATCTGGAGGTTCCCAATGTCTTTGTTTATGATTTCATGATGATACACTCCATAGCTTTGCAGACCAGGCTAGTCAGGCTTATGGGGCAATAGTTTCTGGGGTCTGTTGTGGCACCACCTTTGTGGAGTGGGACCACTGTTGCTGTATGCCATTCCTTGGGTACATATCCTGTAGTAAGGCTGAGATTGAACAGTGACTTTATATGAGGGTTTAGTTCTTCTTGGAGCTCGTGTAAGACACAGGCCGGGACACCGTCTGGTCCCATTGATGCTGTGTTTTTTTGCTTTGGAGAGGGCAGCTCTCACCTGTGCATCTGTGATCTCAGGAAGGCTACACTCTGTTGGGATAGACATTTGCTCTTTTGGGGGGGAAGGGAGGGGAGTTTGCACTGAACCTTTCTGCCAGGATGTTGGCAATGTCTGTGGGTTCAGTGTATTTTTTGTCATTTTGCACTAATTCAGAGCATATCTAGGAGTTGCCTCCCAGGTTTCTGACATAACTAAAGAAGGCCTTGTGATTATCTTTAGTGTCTTGTGCAATTTTTCTTTCGAAGCTGGCCTTAGATGATTTTATGAGGGATCATAGTTTCTTGCTAGTACTGATCAGAGATGCCTTCCCTTTTTGGGATTTTGCTCTATCATGTAGTAGCTTTCTCCTTCTGTTGTATAGCTTATTTATGGCTGGGGTCACCCAGACAAGTCTCCTGCCTTTGGAGGAGTGAGTCTTGGTTTTATTTGGGATAGCATGCTCCATGCATTCCTGTAGGTGTCTATAGAATGCTTTTGTAAAGGATTCTGCATTTTGGGCCATATTTTCCACTGGCCCGGGGGCTTTGAAGGATTCCACCTCAGTTTTGAGAAATGTGAAGTTTGCTCTTGAGAAGTTCTTCACCGTGGTTTCCTTGGCTAGGGGTGGGGATGGAATATGGATGTCCAGTGAGATAAGTTTATGGTCTGATCTTACCAATGAGGGGTATACCTCTGGTGTGGAACATAGAGACCCCATGTTGGTGATGACCAGATCCAATATGTTTTCCCCTCTTGTGGGAGTGGTGACCAGTTGTTCCATAGCATTTGAGTTTATAAATTCTAGGACCCGTTGGGCGAGGGTGCTTGGGCTTGAGTAGTTTACCCAATCAATGTTTGGGTAGTTGAAGTCAACCAATATAATGGTGTTTGGAGAGACCTTCATATTCTCCAGTGTTGTCAGGAAAGCTGAGTGAGGTTCCTGTGTTTGGGAGGGTGGTCTGTAGCAGGCTACAAACTGAAAGGCAGTTTTGCCCACTGTTAGTTGCACATGGATGGTCTCCGATGCTTCGTGCAGTGCCACTAACCTGGAGGTGTGGGTATCTTTGATAAATATGGATACTCTCCCTCCTTTTGTGGTTGGGTCCAAGTTTTGGGGCTGGAAAGCATGGTATGAAGTATAACCTGTTAGTGCTGGGGTGCTCTCGGGAGCCTCAAACCAGGTTTCTGTTACTGCACAGATATCGATATTCTCCATACTGAGGAGAGTCTCGAGTGCGTGCATCTTGAGGTTTATTGTTGTCTTGTTCTAAAACTTGGTGGCTTTGCAGTTGCCCAACTCTACTGTAAATTTGATCTGGGATACTCCTCCCAGTCCAGTCTCATTAGCTCATTCTACCTGATACAAAGAGAACTTTTGGGAAGGCCAACCCCGTTAGTTTCTTAACCTTGAGTAATCTTCTGTTCCTCCTTCTCCCTGTCCACATTACTAAAAAAAAAAAAAACACGTTATACAGCTACTTTTACAGTATTTGTGTTTCCTCCTTCTCTTACTTCATTACTTCCTCTTTTTTTTCTGCTACTTGTTCTATAAAGTATTCTATTGCATATTTTCTGCTGCATTTATTACTGCTTGTTTTTAGCCTGTTTAAATTGTAGGTGTTATTCTAAGCCTCTTAGTTTTATTTTAAGCACTTGGGCATTAGGCCTACCCCTTAGCTCTCCCTAGCCTCACTCCCTCAGATTCTGCCAAACATGGATGGACAATTTCCTATGGTTTTTCCTGCCAGGCTGGTTGATATGGGCATCCCGAGACAGTGTAGCAACTGCCTCATGTACATGGACAGACGTCTGCTACTACTACTACCTAGGAACACAATTTGTGAGAGATGGAATTAGATTAAGACCTTAGAGTCTATGATCTCTCCCTCACAAGCCAGTATATCTGGCACTGAGAAGGTTGTCAACACAATTACTACACCTCAAACACCACCCACAACTTCATAACACACACCTGGATATGCGGAGGTTCTCAACAAAAACAAAACAAAACAAAGGAGACCTCAGAGGCAAAAAACACACGCAAACTCCACAATCCTGCACACCACATTCCAATCATAGTCCACACACCTGTGTCTCACAATCACTAAGGCCTAACCATAAACCCAACATATTAGTCATAGGAGACACCATTGTGAGACACACAGCTGTGCTCTCACCAGGCTGGATAAGGAGAAAGTCACGGTTAGTTGTTTGTCAGGTGCCAGAATCCACCATATCATACATGTACTCAGGTCTCTCAACAACAGGTACTATTATGACTCTGTCATAGTCCATGTTGGCTTGAACAACTTGAGATGTACCTCCATGGACTATATGAAGAGAGACATGATTAAGCTCGCTGAATATGTGTCCCAGGCAGGTTTGTCCCTAGCCTTAGGCAGAATTCTACCATCACCCAAAATGATGCCTCAATACAAACAAAAAATGATTAACTTTAACAATTGGCTTAGCTTCTGGTGTCATTCCAGGGGAATCAAATACCTGACAGCCTGGGAAGATATGATCGACAGACCATGTTGCTTTGTTAGAGATGGCCTGCCTCTGTCTCACTTGGGATTCAGGCTTCTGGCAAAGGCTCTTGCTTCCCCCATACTGATTTCTTTAGGAAAAGTCATGACATTGATGGTGCCAACATAAAAATTTCAACAAAATGTAAATTAAAGGTCATGCTGCTAAATGCCAGGAGCCTAACATGAAACTGCACTCATTGCAAGCATTCTTAACCCTGGAAGATCCTGACATTTGTGCAGTCACAGAAAGCTGGTTTAAGGCTGTGGAGATAACCCCACCCATACCTGGTTACTCATCCTATCATACTTTAGGCTTTACTAGAAAGGCTCACACAGACTCTGCTACACTTTGCTGTGAGGAAAAGGTTAGTTTACTTTTTATTTGTTATATTACTTTATTGCCTTTTTCTATTTTGAATATTGTGATTTGTTTTATTTACCTTGTGTTTTATTTGTATTCTGCTTTTAACTGCATATTAAAACTTGAAAAAAGACCACAGCTGTGTCTGTTGTGAGTCAGGCAGAATTTTTTCCCCACCCTTCCACCCAGTTACTGTAGTGTTCCTAAACACCACTGTCTTTCTAGTTGCCTTCCCCTTATGTTAATTTCACCATATATCTCATTTCCTCTATGTTTTTACTGGCTTGTGTGAGTAAGCACAAAATTATCATTTTGTGAAATCACTCCACTTCAACTATTTAAATGTATTGGCCATCCTACTGTATTCCATAGTACCAGAATACAAAAGTGACCACCCACTGTCAATCTATCTTGCTATTTTAAAAATAGTGACTCTCCACTAAAACTTAACTTTATAGACAGGTAAAACTTAAGTTACCTACTTTCACATCTAACTCCTCTAGTGCACACTGCAGTGTTTAGGATAAGCCATTTTTTTTTCATTTTACCTTTAAGCATCCTTGTGACTAGAACGTGCTTTTAAACCTCCTGTAAAGCACTAGGAAGTCTTAAACTGATACAAGCACTCAACTCTCCTTGTTAATAAGGAGAAATTAATCATAGGCACGAAGTCTATAATTGCAAAGTGGTAAGGGAAAACAGCTCTTGTACTTTACAAAAAAAGCACCAAACCAGGCATGTCCAAGGATCAGCTTCTGGTGATTTCTCCTGTCCACCTGGTGAATCTGGGCATACTGGGGCAATGCAGCAATTGTCTCATGTACACAGACAACCCTCTCCTCCTACCACCTAACACTGCAACCTGCGAGAGATGCACTTACATAGCCAAACTGGAAACAAAGCTCTCTCCATCCAAGATTGTGCTAGACAGTCAAGAGGAGAAAGTTAACACCCACACTACACCTCAAGCAACATATAGCCCTTCTAAACCCACACCACCAACACCCACACATAGCAACACTAAACCTACATATATGGGGGCACTTAACAGTAACTTGCCCAAGCAACAAGGAACTCTGAAGCTAGAATGCAAACACCAATCACAACCAAAGTGTCACATAGCTCACAACACTAGTGTGCAACCCATCAACAGCCCCTAAGGCAAGACAGCGTACACAAAACTTTAGTCATAGGTGACTCTATAGTCAGGCACACTGATGTCCCACTCACCAGGCTGAACAAGGAGAAAATTACAGTCAGCTGCCTGTCGGGTGCCAGGATCCACTACATAACGCGTGCACTCAAATCACTCCACAACAAGTACAAATATGACTCTGTCATTGTCCATGTTGGAGTGAATGAATTGAGACGTACCTCCCTGGACTACATGAAAAGAGACATGGAAGAGCTCTTGGATCATGTGGCCCAGGCAGGTATGACCCTAGTCCTGAGTAGCATCCTGCCTTCACTCAGAATGATACCACAGTATAAGGACAAAATGATTGACTTCAACAATTGGCTAAGCTTCTGGTGTCATTCAAAGGGGATCTAGTATCTGTCTGCCTGGGACAACATGATCGACATACCCCGATGGTTTGCCAGAGATGGTCTGCACCTGTAGCCCCTGTGATTCAGGTTACTGGTTTATGCTCTTGCCACCCCATAGTGCCTTTTTTAGGCAAAGTTGAAAGGACAAAACTACCATCGTTAACAGGTACAAGCATGCAAAATCTAAAGGTAATGCTACACAATGCTAGAAGTCTAAACCTCAAAATGCACTCTCTTGAGGCACTCCTAAAAATGGAGAACATCGATATCTGTGCAGTAACTAAGACCTGGTTCAAGGCTCCAGAGAGCACCCTACTATACCAGGCTACAACTCTTACCACACCTTTTGGCCACCAAACCAGGATCAAAACACTAAAGGTGGAGGAGTGTCCATATTCACCAAGGATATTCACAACACCAGTCTAGTTGCCCAACACACTGTGTCTGAAATTCTCCAGGTGCAACTAACATTAGGTAAGACTGCAATCCAAATTATAGCTTGCTACAGATCCCCCACCATGCCCTAAGATTCTCACTACACCTTTCTAAACATACTGGAAAATATTAAGATACAACCAAACACCCTAATACTGTGTGATTTCAACTACCCTGCCATTAACTGGGAAAACTAATCATGCACCAACACCTTTGCCCAATGGTTCTTGGAATTCATAAATTTCAATGCCATAGATCAACTAATCCTTAGTCCCACCAGGGGCTCCAATATCCTAGAACTGGTCATTACCAACATGGGAACTTGATGCTCCAGACCTATGGTCACCCCCTCATTGGTCAGGTATGACCATAAGCTAATCACCCTTGACATCCACATCCAATCCCCACCCCCAGTAAGGAAATCTTCATAAAAAACTTCTCCAAAGCCAGCTTCGTGCTACTCAAGTTAGAAGTGACAAACTTCATAACACCCATGCAGATCGGAGCTGAAAGTTCGACTGCTGAATCCTACACTAAGGCACTGTATGAGCACATCTACTCGTGCATGAATCGTGCCATCCCAAATAGACCCAAGATGCTCTCCTCCAAAAAAAGGAAACCAATCTGCTGGTCCCTTGCCATAAACAAACTTTACAACAGAAGGAAGAAACTGTTGCAGAAAAGAGGAAAATCTCAGGATGCAAAAAACTCCTGTACCAGCCTCAGTAAGAAGCTGAGATCCCTCTTAAAATCATCCAAAGTTAGATACAAAAATAAAATCGCCAAAGATTCCAAAGACAACCACAAGGCATTCTATATCTATGTCAAGAATCTAAATGGCAATGCTCAGATCTGCTCTGAGGTACAACAGAATGGCATTAAATATAGTGATCCCAAAGATATTGCCAATATCCTGGCAGATGGATCCAGTGATAACTTCACCCCCCTCTCACCCCCTAAAGGGCCCATCTCAATACCAAAAGATTGCCAAATTCCGGTAATAACGGCCACACAGGTAAAAACGCAATCTTCAAAGTTAAGAATATAGCATCCATGGGACCAGACGACATCCAAGGCTGTGTACTACATAAACTACAAAATGAACTGGCACCTCACCTAAGTGTCATGTTTAATCATAGCCTCACCTCAGGCTTCGTGCACACTGAGTGATGCATAGCTACAGTTATCCCACTCCACAAGGGGGGATCCACTTTGGATCCAGGGAACTACTGCCCCATCAGTCTGACGAGCCTGATCTGCAAGGCCATGGAACTTTTTATCATGGGACTTATAAACAAAGACATTGGCAACCTTCAAACACTGGACCCCACGCAGTTTGTCTCCTGAACCTAATTGACTTTTTCAAATCAGTCTCCAGAGCTGTGGCAAGGGTAAGGTGGTCCACACAGCCTATCTGGACCTCACCAAGGCCTTCAACACCATCCCCTACTCTGGAATCACAGATAAACTTACTAAGCATTAATCCCATCACTCGATGGGTTGCCAACTGGCTTACTGACAGAACCCACACTGTAAAAGTAGCCGACTCCAAATCCAGCTCCAGACAAGTGATAAGTGGAGTACCTCAGGGTTCAGTCTTGGGACTGCTCTTGTTTGGTATCTACTTCTCTGAAGTACAGGCCAACACTAAGGGATTCTGGCTAACAAAGTTTGCAGATGACTGCAAACTGGGAGCCATTATTGAATCCCCAAATGATGTGGATATTCTAAAAAAGGGCCTTACAGAAACAGATACTTGGTGCCAGAGCCATGGACTCAAGCTCAATGCCAAGAAATGTATAGTTATCCCCTTTGGGAAAAAAACATGTACCCGTGAATTACCAGATAGGTGGCAGTACACTAAACACCGAAAGTGTGATAAGAGACTTAGGGACACAGGAGGACAGTGGTCTCACCTTCGATAACCACATCATCACAACTGTCAGGAAATCCTTCTATGTGGCACACCTCATCACTGAGGGCTTTTCATCCAGAAAAAATGAGGTCATTGTCCCACTGTACTCATCCCTCATTAGACCCATTGTAGAATACAATGCTTTGTTTGATATGTACCTCTCAAGACATCTGCAACAATTGGAAAGACCACAGAAATACCTCACTAAAAGAATAACAGGCCTAAAGCAGATGCCCTATGCTGTCCGTCTAAAATAAACTCCACCTATACTCTGTCACATATCGTCTACTCAGAGGATATCTCTGCTTAACATACAAGGCCATGTCAAACCCAGAGCTGTTACACTTAAAGAAATCCCAATCCCTCAGGGACACATGCTCCAGGGATCTAAACCTTGTCATCACAATGAACAAAACATGCTGGAGGGATGGGTTCCTGATCCAGAGACTCCCCAGACTTTGGAATAGACTGCCCATACATGTCAAGCAGTGCATCTCTTTGGCCCTCTTTAAAAGGAACCTTGATGATTGGATGGGAGATAGGAAATTCACCCTGGGGATCACATCAGTCACCCTGCTAGACAGGGGTCCAGGGAAGTAAATACTGTGGGAAGAAATAGCCAGGGAATTGTTATGGCTAGGCTTGTATAGGCCCTAGGGCTGATAGCCTAGTACCAACCTATGAACCTATGAACCTATACACTCAGACCCCAAACTGTGGGCAACAAAGACAAAGGAGGTGGAGTTTCAATATATATTAAACACACATACACCTCCAGGCTGGACAAACAGTATGACGCACAGGAGACACTCCAGTTGCAGTTAACCATTGGCAAGAAAAATAAAAATTTGCTGTCCGGGACGAAGAAGGACCAGGTGCCCAATTGGAAGCAACCTCTCCTTAGCCTGAACAAGCAAATAAGAGCACTAGTGAAATCTTCTAAAGCCAGCTTTGAGTCCAAATTGGCTACATTTACTACAGACAATCATAAGACCTTCTTCACATATGTCTACAATCTCAAAGGAAGCACCCAGATCTGTTCAGAAATGGTGGTCAAGGATACCACAAACACAAATGCTGTAGATATAGCCAACTTACTGTCTGACAGATTCAGTGAAAACTTCACCCCTCTATCCCCTCCATCAGTAAATCAGGACATCTCTGCACCTGCCCCCCTCCTTATCTCTAGGGAACTGGTCACCACTGCCCTCTAAAAGGCAAAAATACAGCCTCCGTGTGACCTGACAATATCCCAGACTGCATCTTATGTGAATTCAGACATGAACTTGAAGCACCATTAGGCAATCTATTCAACCAAAGCCTGAGTACTGGCTTTATCCCAGCCAAGTGGAGGACAGCCACTGTCATCCCTTTACACAAAGGTGGGGCATCCACTGATATGGGAAATTATAGACCCATCATCCTAACTCACCTGAACTGCAAGACCATGAAATGGATTATCATGGACCTCATTAACAGGGACATTGGCAACCTCCAAACACTCAAACCCACACAATCTGGCTTTATTAAGGGGAGGTTATGTCTGTTAAATCTGGTCGACTTCTTTGAGACAGTCACCAAAGCCATGGACGAAAGGAAGATGGTGCACACCACCTACCTTGACCTGGCCAAAGCATTCAACACTATTCCTCACTCGGGCATAATAGATAACTCTCTCAACTAGGCATCAATCCATATGTTACAAGATGGGTAACAACCTGGCACACTGATAGAACCCACCTAATCAAAATAGGAGAAGCCACCTCAAACCATAGACCCATAACAAGCGTCATACCCCAGGTATCAGTCTTGGGGCCTCTGGCTGACCAGGTTTGCAGATGACTGCAAGCTGCGCATGGTTATCAATTCCCCAAGTGATGTGGACGTCCTCCAAGAAAGTCTCACCCAAACAAATGACAGGTGCCAGAAACATGGCCTCAAGCTGAATGCTAAAAAAATGCTTCATCGTCCCCTTTGGGAAGAGTGACATCCTCACATATTATCACAATAATAACAATGGCCTAAGCACACAATCAGTCATGAGGGATTTTGGCACCCTGGCTGATAGCAGCCCACCACATAAGTAAAGGTATCTCATCCAGAGACAAGGAAGTCATAACATCCCTGTATTCTTCCTTTATAAGGCCAATTATTGAGTACAATGCCCCCTTCAGCATGTACCTCAGAAAAGCACATGCAGCAGGTGGAGAGACCACAGAGGTTCCTCACCAGGAGAATTCAGGGACTCAAACATCTGCCATGCACAGATATACTCAGATTCACACATACTCCTCAGAGGTGACCTCTGTCTGGTATACAAAGCAATCTCCGCAAGTCAAGCTCCATGCGGGTAACCCACATGCACAAACTCAACCTGGTCTGTGACATCAATAGGACTTGTTGGCAGGACAGATTTGTGTCCCAAAGACTCCCCCATCTGTGGAATAGACTCCCTCTCCATGTCAAGCAGAGTACCTCATTATCCCTTTTCAAGCACAACCTGGATAACTGGATGGGAAACAGAAAATACACCCCTGGGATTGCACCTGTGTCCCTGCTGGACTGGGGCTTTGGGTGCTGACTTGTTTAAACATGGGCTAAACTCTTGGCTAAGCTTATAAGGGCCTCAGGGCCAACAACCTAGTAACTTCCTATGATCCAGTGTAAGCCTGTTTAAAGATAGGCCTTACACCAATGTAAGTCACTTACACTGAGAGCAAGTCTTTTGGAATCTTGCCCATAGTATTACCTTTCTTTCACCACCTAACAATATATCCTTGTATACGTTTTCTTTATTCGTGTGTATAGTTCTCAGACACTTCTCTCTTCTAACATTTATTTACTTATCTATTCCTATGTTCTTGGCTACCTCTCTATCTGTAATTTCTTGTAAATATCCATGTATGCTATTTTAATCCTACTGTTGTATTTATAAACTGTTCTTATATCATCCTTTAAATATTTTCTGTTACATTACTGTATCATTGTGAAACAACTCTAATGCATTTTTTTATTTTTTTTATTCTATAAAACATTATTTTAATATCTCATTGTATTGAAAGATATATATATATATATATATATATATATATTTTTGTGTATTTTTCTCTGTTATTGATACTGTGGTGCCTTTCTCCCCAGGCCCATTGAAAAAAGGTTATTTTAGCTAAGCTTGAATATTTATTTTTTTTTATTTTACATTTATTTACTGGGATGGTTCAACTGTGCTAATAGCCCATTTTCAGCGGAGGCCCGGGGAGAAAAGCTCCAAAAAAAAGAAAAAATGTAATATATTCTGTCAGTATAAACCTTACATAAGCATGATAAGTTGCATGCATAGTTATACGTAGAATTTAGAAACAATAAAGAGAAAAATATTGTACATGATTATACATTGAAATAGCATCATAAGTTATTTGCTTCAGTGGATTAATAGATAAATTAACTATTAATAATAGCAGTGCATTTATATTCAGTACATTTATATGCAGTACAATTCATGTATGATTTCTAAATGTTAGGCTCAGGAAAGGAATAAATTCCATGGACTCATCTGCCAGACATGTAGTTAAGACTAGTAGGAAGGTAGATTAGGATTTAGGTGGAGTGGGAGAGGAAGTTGTTTGCATGCACTGATGAGAGAAGAAGAAGTGGGTAGGATGTGGTATGAAAAAATGATGGCAATATATATTTGCAGTATCAAGACAAACAAATAATAAATGGAATAAATAAACACACAACAAAACAAAATAAATAATAGAATAAATAAAATGAATAAATAAGTTACAGGTACATAGCATAGTTTTTTGCAAAACAGTATTTACACAGATCTATATATACTGACTGATGTTGTACTCTATAATTGTAGTTCACTGATGATCTGTTACTTGACTTGTACAAAAAAATATTTTTTATCACTTTTTTTTTTGTAAATGCTGTTTGGCTCTATACTGCAAATATATATTGCCATCATTTTTTTGTTCATTTTTATGTAATCAGACAGTGGGCTACTTAATCTAATCAACAGAATAAGTGTGAAGATTTATTTATTTTTTATTTTTATTTTAATGCAACAGTAAGTTGATGGGCTAGAAAGCAACATCTTTTGACAATATGCTGAATAAAAATGTTAGTATAGCCACCATTTAAGTTGTACTAATATTCAGCAATGTATTTTGATAATGAATTTAAAAGATGTTCAGGTGGTCTGACTGGAATTTCTTTGTTTTGAATCTACACAATGAAATCATTGTCCCTGAGTCATACTTGGACATCCAGTTATGTTAACCATTGTACTAAACTCTCAGTTAATTGAGGGGATTGGATGAATTCCGCCTGTTGTCCAGTGTCCCTTTGCAGAGGCAAGTAAATAAGCTAAAATACATTTGTCTACTTTACAGAGTGGGGCGCTAACACATAGGAAGGAAGCAATAACACAGGTGACTACAAATCCAAAGAGCAGCCAACATACATAACCTGAAACAGATGGAGACATAGATGGTGCCAAATAATTATTAAATGTCCTTTGCAAAGAGTATATTTCAAGTGAATATGATTTTAATAGTGAAAGTTGAGTTCTTGCATAAATAGAAGAATTTTTACATTAAAGAAGTAAGTGATTAAGTTGTAAGACAATTAAATAATTGGAAAAGATGTTGTAGCAGCTATATAGATCAATGAAAACAGTGCAGAATGATGACCAGATTGACAGCAAGTTTATCTATTCATTAGGAAGGATTGTAATTAATTGTTGTATGATTTCAGAACATGTGTATAATTATTACCAGAGTAAATGAGTATTATAAATAGGAGGTGAAATTTACAGGGGATTTATAAAGAAGTTATCAAGGATAAGAATTTTAAGTAATTGCACATTTTGATGAGCAATCACATTTACAAATATAATGATCAATGTTTGCTAATTAATGGATAAAGTAACTGACTGAAAATAATAGATGATAAGATTGTGTAGTATGCAAATACATTTAACGGTTACTGTTTAAATAATGATAATTAAAATGGATTTTAGATGTTACATTTGTCATTTTGACAGTTAGTCTATGAGGTACTAAGCCTTCAGTTGAGCGAGTTAGCACAAATGTAAATTTTAGTGATACATCAGGCTAAATTAACATAAATAAAGTTAACAGATAAAAATGTAGAGAAAATCCTTGGATAAGCTATTCAATAATCATGATAACATTTTATAAAAGAAGGATTCATCAGTAAACTATTAATTGAGATTAGATTGAAAGGATTGAGAAAGGAAAAGAAGTTTATGAGTTAAAAATGAGTGTGATGATTATGATTAAGGGCTGACTAGGTGAATGGAGTGTGCACCAGAGTTTGAGTAATGTTTAGTTAGTGACTTGATTTGAAGTTAATGACCTGATGTGGGTAGATTTGTTAAAGTGGAGTATTTACTGTAGGTTTGCAGATGTAAAGGTTAAGTTATATTTGTAGGTAGTGTGAAACTAGAGGACTAGGAGGAATTTGGCAATGAGTAGTGTTAGCAAAGTTCAGTGTAAAGGAGATTTTACTCACTTCTTGAAAATATATTATTTGTTATATTATTTTTTTATGGGTTTATATAAATGTTTAGTCAAAAAATATCAGCTATACTAGGATGTGCAATAAATTAAAACTATTTTAAAAATAACATTAAATAATATCATCATTAATTCAATCCCATGGAAGATATTACATTTTTTGTAACAGATACATCATGAATACAGAAATATATTTAATAAATTAATTATTGAAATGAATGTAACTTAGAAATTCAGAAGAGTATTATGGTGTAATGATTAAACTTCTGTGACTGATTGAAGTAAGAACAGAAAAGGTGAAGAAGGTATAGTAGGTAGAAAATGTTATTGTGGTTAAAGACATTAAAGCAGGCAACAAAATTATATTAGACTACAAATTTATGTCATTATAATAGTGTCATCAAAAATTAGTATATCAAATATTCTGAAAAGTATTTGTGTTTGTGAAATGGTGAGAATGGATTATAATTAAAAAGGATGAAAATTTTAATCCATGAAGTAATTAATCCTCGAGTGAAAGTAAATCTCTGTTCTGTAAAGTTTTATTTGTTTTACCCAGTTGCCTTGAAGGTCCCATGTAGGGAAACCATTCATAGTTGCACTATTTTAATAAAAAGGTATTGGTAATATTCTTTCTTCAACTTATGATTTATCTTATAACTAATTTATGAATTGGGCATCTATAGTTATAAGGGTGGGTATTGTTTGGTTTAGAAAGTGTAGGTGTGTAGTTAACAAAACATTATGAATTTAAACAGTTATTATGTGATGATTACACAAATTGTTTTTATTACTAACTTGTCATTTGTTTAAATTGATTTGAGTGGATTATAGTACTGTATTGGGCCAGAAGATTGATTTAGGTAGTAATAACTATGATTTTCGTATATTATAGATTTCTTTATTTATAATGACATTACAGTTTTAAATAGGTGGAACTGATGTAACTAGTATCTCAAAATACCATTATTTTTCAATGTTCTTATCTCTACAATCATAGGCCCTTTGTAACACCATGTGTCCTTTCCAGACTGACTGACAGTTTTTTGGCAGAGAAATTAGTTTGTTGATAGACTGTTTATTTTACTTAATACCCGTTTATTTAAATCTAATAATATAGATTAATATATTGAAAAAAGGACTCTTACCCGTTGAGACAATGCTAATCAATATTAACTGCATCTGGGTATTTTTTATTTGTAAACTTTTATTCCATTTATTAGTGGGTATTTCATATTTTTATTTTAAAGGTTCTTCTTATCTATTAGTAAAATGACAGTTTATAATTCCAGATGTCGTTGGCCAAAATAATTCTCTAACTGACCCGGTTCTACTGAAGCCCGGTATACCAGCTTTGGTGCTTACCTGCAAGTTATGTGATACCCTAACTGCTCAAATTAACAGAGCTGTTACGAGTACTGTTGTTTATCCTATACTATAGTCATTGCTCCTTACTACTTTGTCTAAATTGCCTTATTATGTAGGAATATATTCAAACAACTCTGCAATCATATTGATACACTCATTAATGGAAAATTAAGTCTCCTCTGGAGATAAAATTACATACTACAGCTACCATTGAATATGTAAGTTCCAACTTAATGTTTCCTTCTTTTCTATGGCGCCTATGGGTCATAAGGATGCAGATGGTATCATAGGATTCACACCTAGGTTAATTGATAAAGTGCCCGTTCATTGTCCAGGCGAACTGAAGTCCCTCTCAGAGAGATGCTGTAGATACCCCAAGCCAGGGATGTATGGAGCTTGGATCCATGTGATGTACGGCCTTGTGATGATGGGTATGGGTTTGATGACCCAATGCCTGAGTCTGTCTTATTCCCAGTAGGCCCATGGTCCCTCCGTGCCAGTGAGGATGGGCATGAGTGTATCAAGAGGATACTCTGATGTTATCAGCTGCTAATTAGCATACCATGTCAATCTTTCCCTTTACATTTCCTTCATGATGTGCATTACATATAGGGCTATATGTATAAAATTAATGTGGCTAACCTATTTTTACATTGAAGTAAATTAAAATTGGATAGACTCTGTCAATGCTCATACCGGCTGTATCTGCTAAGTACATACAATTAATGGTATTTAAGTAAGAATTGTAGTGTAAATTTCAATTTTATGTGCAAGCACCAAATCTTAATAGTTGCAGGGCATGCAGATGAAATGTGTGTGTGCACGCCCCTTGGATGATAAAGTGTTAAGAGATGTGGGAGTGAGTGTGGTGTTGTTGTAGCTGGCATGGGTGTGTGCGTCTGCAGTAGTGATCTTCGATTTGCCATGGGCAAAAGATTATAGATGATCTGTGCCATGGTATGATTGGAACGATGAATTTCAGTGTATTAAGGATCTTAGTGTGAACTGTGATTAACAAAAGGGTATGTGCCAAACTTACTGAAGAGTGTGCATCTAATAAATCTAAGGGAGGAGACACGCTCGAAGTATGATACAGACAATTCCGGAGTGGATCAATAGAGCACATGTAACAATACCCATATGTGGTACTGTAAGCATAGGATAAAAAAGCTTAAATATAAAGAGTATTGGATTAATGAAATACCAGAATGCAAGAATAAGAGGAAATAGAATTCAGATTAATGATATTATCCAGATAAGCAAATAAGAACTAACAGAATTTAATAATTTAACTAAAAAAAAGAAACTAAAACTGTACAGAATGTTAAGATATAAAAATGAAAAATCTTGAATACCATAGAGGTATAGTTTACAATACCAGTTGATAACCATGAAGGACAAAATTACTACATAGTAGTCTACCAAATCATTATAGTATTATAAGATATATTTTAACACAGCAACAGAAGCATCAATAAATTAAGTAACTGAAATATAGACAGCACATTCAACAAGAGATTGTGGATGCACTAATACCAGAACAAATGTTAAAAGAAATCAGTTAGACCATTGGATCATTAAGAAAAATAACACATCCTATCCGTAGAATATGGTTTAATATTCCCAATTTAGATACACTCAAAATTTATTTACAAAAGATTTAAAATTTTTCATTTATCTTTGAAAATAAGCAAGTATAGATTTTTGGATGATTTCTTCAAGTTGGCATAAAAAATCAAAGCCTAATCTTCACTGTGAAACTGAGAAATTGTTAGTTAATCCAGTAGAACTTTTTGTTGACTAATGAAGTAAAACAGCTTTAGATACAACATAGACATTATTGTAAGTAGGCTCAAGGTAAAAGAGTCAACTATGCTTAAACATACATTTATCTGACGAGAACAGTGTATGGAGGTTATAAAATACTATTTCAGTTTTGAACTAATGAGCATGTAGGATGTAAAATTATACTGGTTATTTAAATAACAAATGAATAACAATGATTCTTTTCCAAACTAGATATTCATACAATAGAAAGACATATATTGTTAAGTTATTCCTACCACCTATTCCTCACAAGTCGCCAAAAAATATACTTAACTACCCCACCAACTCCAAGGTTCTAGGACGGCCTTCTTGAAAAGGAATCATATGTGGAGAATTGAATGCCTAAGCCACGTAGTGATAAGAATGAAATGTTTCTGGAAAAAAGAATCCTATACATTTGGAGTTGATAAGAATTTTGATTACTGACAATGAATATAAAAAGATTTTTACCAGTAAACCAAATACTTGTCTGAGTTGAATATACTTACAACTCACAGGATAGCAGAACTATCTGATTGCTGTTACGATGTGGAAAATAGCTTTTGGGGCAATAGCTGTGATTACAAAAGAAACTCTGTGCACCTATAAATAGGGATTCCATTATTCTAGGTATTCACACATTTTCTTGTAGGAATAATAAATGGAAAAACATTTCGTATTGATCCAACTTATACAATTGAAAGATGAAAAATTAACTTCTAATTCTGGACAAAGCAGTTTGTTACATCTTCTGAAATTTATTAAAAATTTTCTGTGTATATTTGTTCATGACCAAGCTTCCTGAATTTAAAATATATGAAAATTAGAGAAATCATTGGAACTCAAGCACATGACTGAGAAGAAAAGATTACATATAATTGAAACAAATATCACAAAGAATGCATCAAGAAGGGAAATTAAGAAAAAATTTAGAATCAATTGAAGCCCGTAATTGAGAATACCTAATCATGGATAGGAAATGGTTATAAATATACCTTTGAAAGCTATCCAACATCAAATCATAAGCTCAGTTATAAGATAGATGTTTGGAAAAGAGAAAAATCCACATTTAATGTTAGAAAGCCAATCGAAAATTGTTCAATGGCAAGTAAAAAAAAGATCTATTAATACAGTCATCAAGATTAGAAAATAGCTCAAAAAAATAAGAAGGAATAATTTCTTGAGAAATGTCAACCAGGTTTAATAAGTTACGAAGGTTATTATCATAGAAATGAAACCATGTAAGGTAGGTACTCGGTAACTTTGATATAAAATAAGGAAATAAACAAGTGCAAAATGAGGGTAAGGAAACAATTAATATTTAGAAAGTATGATAAATACTTGCAAAAGCTTGAGGTCAAGACAAAAATATAAATCATATAGAGCTACGTAGCAACACATATTTAATTGAATCCCTTAAAGGTGTTGAAAAAACAAACATAATGGCCCAACCCTGGTTTAATAGCATAACCCTTAAACTATTTAAAACAGAAGTGAAGGTCAGTCTCAGTGCCCATGAATTTACAACTTTAAAGTAAATTAAGTATTTTGTAGCACTATCTACTAACATATTTTAGAATAAAGACTATATTGTCGTTTATTGCAAATCCATTTCTATATTAATAATAGGAATACAACAAAGATAGAAATTGAATAATGAAAGTATTTCATGTAAAAGAAGAAGAATAAAACAAAGATGCCAATATTGCAATTGTTAATGGGTTAATTTGTTATTTAGAACAATTATTTTCTTATGCCAAATTTTTAGGAATTGTAAGATTTAATTTTGTTAATGAAAAATAATTTCCTCAATTTGATATAAAAAAAAATTTATAAAACCTCATAATTTAACTGTTAAATGAGTCTAAGATTTAAAAGGTGAAACAATTTTTCCTGAAAAAGATTGCTAATGAAGTTGATGTAATGTCTATTAAAACAGTGTAATTACCAATTTGTAAAGAGATCAAAATGAAGCAGTTGGTTGTGTTTTCCAACGTATACTATTGGAAGACTTTGTATTTTAATAACATTCAAGGGCATTGGTTGAATTTTAAATTGATACAGCAACTGACATATTATTAATCCAAATTTAATGAATATTTTATATGTATTTTAGATCTCATCTGCATGATTTAATTGGATAAAAGTTTTTAGAAATTCCTACTTTTTATTTGGATTTTAGAAAACATATTATATGGTCATTATTCATCAATCAGTATATACTCTAATTAAAGAAATGGATTAATAATTTGTACATTATCACAGAAACTATAAAACAGAATTAAATATGGATGAAATCTGATTCATAATAACTATGGAAAAAAGAAGGACTTGATACAGAGTTATCTTGAGCAACAGACTAAATGAGAATGCTTTGTATTTTACATCGAACTGCTTGCTGTTCTTCAAACTGTTCATGTTCTTAGCAAGATTGATTGTAAAGATAATTTGAAAGACAATTGGTTGTATTCTCAAATGTCGATCATAACCTATTGTAAATTATGGAGTTCATAACAAAGTTCTTATTTTAATTTGCAGGTTTTATCAATATCCTATTTTTTAAGAAAGTATATTAGAAACTCGTGATTTAATATAATTGTTAAGAAGCTTGGAATATATCCACTCTCTTTAGACTTAACCACGGAAATGGAGAAAATGAAGTGAATGAATTTACTACTCACTAGCATTATACAAAGAAGATAACACAAATAATAGAAGGTACAGGGAATGAATTGATAAAGCAGATCATAACATGGTAAACAGTAAATTATTGAATAAGATGGATCGTGTCTAAGATTCACAATGAGCTGTAACCTATGGATTCATAATGGGAAGAAATGACCCTATGTCTATTGTCTAAAAAAATCGAAGCCAGGTTATTGCAATGGAACACTTGTGAGGCTTTATTTTTGAAACCTTCAAGGGTACTTTTTCTGGAAGATACATTTTTTGCAACACTGATCTTGAGTTCATCTTGTCATTGTTGCGTTCAAACATTTGAATGTTTTGTGAAGGCACTTTAAATGGACCTTTTTTTAGAGGCATAGAGTGCACTGTATTGTGATTTGAGTTGTTGTTTTCCTCATCCTATTTGTTCCTGCCTGGACATGCCTTTCTGAAATCAGTCCTAGCTCAACTTGTTGCTTTCCTACATTTGTGCACATGCCTGATCATGCTTTGAAATGCCTTGGGCCCAACTGGCACGTTGTTTAACTGAACATCATTTGTGCACCACAATGCCTACTTTCCAATGCTGGCATCTGAACCTCTCAGTGTTGAATGATCTTGTCCAATCTCTATAAATTTCCCCATTGACGGTGCTCTTGGAACCTTTCCAGGGGTTTTGAGGGTTAAGTGTGTCTTTGCCAAGGTTACAGTGCATAACCTGCATCCACCACAGGATGTCCTTGTGAAAAGTCACCCCTAGAAAACCTTACAGAGAGGTCACAGGTGTGCCATATGTGTGAGCCATAAAAACTGCTAGTGTTACCTGCACATACATTGTAGATGATTCCTTGGGCATTACAGACCACTTGATAGTTGATAGAATGAAATCCTTTTCTATTGCTATACTTCCTTTCCTGTTCATCAGATGGAGCTATTATTCAATGTGTGTGCAGTCTATGGCCCCTAGAACATCAGGGAAGTGTGCTATTGCATAAAATTGTTGCATTGTAGTTGCTCTCTCCTCTGGGGTACATGAAAACCAGATGTGATCCCTAACATGCTATAGCCTTGCATTTAAAAATATTATAATATTTTGAAGGTTAAGGCCTGTGACACCCCTAATGTATCTCCTGTAGGTCTCTGAAAAGTTCCTGTAGCGAGCATATATAATGCTACACAAACCTTGGTTTCCACTGGGATGGGTTTTCCATAATTCCCCCGGGTCTCAGGGGAGGGAGGCAGAGGTTGCATAGTCCCCCAAGGGTATCCCTGTCCATCGTGTACCACTCTACAATTTCTGTGTCATGTAGTCCATGATAAGCCAAACTCTTCTTGTTCTAGGGCGAGGTTTGGTAGCAGCAGCAGCTCCTTGTATTAAAACCTGTTGCATGTACAGGTTAATGATAGCAGCAGCAACCCATGCCGTTTTTCTTCTAATTGTCTATCTGATTGTATTCCAAAGTGTATTGGA
Organism: Protopterus annectens; assembly: GCF_019279795.1. Classification (NCBI taxonomy): domain Eukaryota; kingdom Metazoa; phylum Chordata; order Ceratodontiformes; family Protopteridae; genus Protopterus; species Protopterus annectens. Next base: position 605,082,916 of record NC_056744.1, read on the forward strand.
AATGAGGCCAAAAGGGAGCATCACATGTACATGGATGCTTTATATTTTCCTGAATAGCTCTGCCATGTGGAATTGCTTAATTAGCATGTAGTCTGCCTACTTATACCTTCATTAGCATATTTTGCCATTTAGTCTGGTTTTCCAGGTGGCATGCCATGCAGAGCTTTTTAATGAATACCATGCAGAACACTCAAGTGTGCACAACATGCACACATTCTTAGCTCAAAATGTAGGCGTTCATGAGTCTATCCCTATATTTAGCATAACTGTGTGCACTAGAGTTCAGAGGGATACAGAGATACCTAGAAAATGTGTATACACATTCGCCATTGCTGAAAAGTAACTAATTATGTTAATTTCTCAGCATGTAACTGTATTGTTTGTGTCTTTCGGCTTTTCCCGGTTAGGGGTCGCCACAGCGGAACTCCGGTCCGCTAATGATTGGCAGTTGATTTTTATGTACCGGCTTGCCAGGCCTGATGCACAACCTTCAATGAAGGTACGCCCATTCACGCATGTCTCCATGCAGAAGACGCTCTAGCTGAGAATCAAACCGGACAGCGTCTTACTGTGAGGCAACGCTCAAGCACCACCACTGCGTGTTATATTTTCAGGAATTTAACAGAAAATATAGTTTATTGTAGAGAAAAAGAGTATCGTAGAACAGAGTGGAAGCATGTGGACATTAGCTTGTATCCCTGAAGCAGTTGTGTTTTTTTTTTCTTTGAAGAGTTAGAATTCAATGTATGTGCAGTCTATGGCCCATATAACCTCGCTGAGGTTGAGAGAATTGAGAGAATTCTCAAACATTTGAAACTGTTGAAGTTCCTATTTTTTTGTTTTTCAGAAATCCTATTTCAAATTGCTGGTGCAATCTTAGAAAATACTTTCTCGCATGAGTTTAATGTGAATGTTAGGCTGAGCAGCTGGATTCCAAAAGAATTCATTCGGTATCTTCTCTTAAAGAGAAGATAATCTTTCAAATAGAATTTTAAATGTTAATATGTTAAGCAGCAATGGAGTCCCGACTGATACTGGAAAACATTTGTTTACATTCAGCGAAGTAAAGTGGTGTTCAGTGTTGTTAGACAGATTAAAAAAAAAAAAAAACAAAAATAAGAATTTTGCTCTCAGCAGATTGAATAAATGCAGTATTCCTAGGAAAATGCAGTGCAGTAATTGGGAAACCATATTTGGCAGTACATTAATGCCTATAGCACATCTAGCATCAGTGATAACCAAATTAGATATTTTGTAGATGTTTTTAGTTGAGATAACATTATATTAACTAGAGGCTCAGCATGAGTGTAAGAGAGGTTTTGATCAAAGGTAAGGCCTAGATATTTCTGCTGTGGGATTTCATAAAGGAGAGATCCATATGTTTTGGTAACTGAAACTTTTGCAGTGATTTTTCAGCATTGTGTGCTGTCAAGTCACATTGCAATAGTCTTCAGTGTGTTTAATGTTTGCTATTGTAATGGCAAAGGCAGAAAACCACCTGGAAAAAATCAATACAAGATAGAAGGATGATGGGTGGAGAACTAGAAAATACATATTAACTGTTAGTGTCTTTAAAAGATGCGTGTGAGGAAGAAAGGGGGATTAGAGGACTGTGTCAGCAGCTCTGTGCTACACAGAAGTCAGTGTACTGTAGGAAGGGATACTCAGCCATATGTAGTTATAACAGCTTAGTCTAACAACATGAAAGAAGTTCCTTACATGGGATACATCCTTAGGACCTATTTCTAACTGTGTCTCAAAGCTAAGTAAGACTGCTAAATTTTGAAGAGATAGTCCTTGGATCAAGCCTATTCAGTACCATGACATAGATTTACCCAGTCATTCACGGAAGTGGATTGACCCTGTCAAACACTATTTGGAAGTTAAAGCTTTAGGACATGTTTCTGGCTCTTTCACAATGGAAAAGTAAGATTACTAAGTTTTAATGGGAGTGGTAATCATTGTTCAGGGCTACTCAGCATCATGACATGGATTTTCCCATCTACCCGGGCAAGTAGACTTGACCCAGTAAAATGCTTTCCTTAGGTCACAACTTAATCATAAATTCAATGGAGCATCAGTGATGACCTAGATTGTATAATAAGCTCATAAGTAGGTAACTGGTAGTTATAGGCAGACTAGTAAAAGGAAAATCAGATTATCATTGCTGCTAGTTGTTTGACACTCCGAAGGACAACACTAGAAGGTCATTGTCATCTTGTAATGGTGGTTGCACTCAAACAGGAGGGAGAGGGTAAAGGCTGCATTTTTACCCCAATCTCTTAGTTTATGCTGTACTGGAGTTTGTATAAATATATATATATATATATATATATATATATATATATATATATATATATATACACCTATTTATGTGTTTGTGTGTGCATTGGACAAGTAGTCTGACTTTTACATATTAAACCATAAAATAATAGTACTCTTCGTATTCTGTCCCTACTGGGAGAGATCTACAGATTTTAATTGTAGCATGTACAGGGAAAATATTTTCCTAGCAAATAGTATTTATGTCATAATAATATCTATTGAAATGTAATGTATACTGTCAGAAATACAGAATGAGCTCTTAATCAGTGTAAGTGATACTTAACACTTCTGTATCCTGCGTTAGACTGTATGCATCTGAAAATAATTAATAATGTATTATGTTATAATGTTATTGTTATCTTTGTGGTTTCCTACACATACACACACACACACACACACACACACACACACACACACACACACACACACACACACACATGCATGTCTATCTATCTACCTATCTCTTTCTTTGTCTCTTTCTTACTATTTATCTGTACATATTCATAAACATTTATATTTCTGTTATAAATCAGTGGCATACGATCTTTCCATATTCTCTCAAACTATGTGCATTACAATTTTTCTTCTGCCTTGGAAGTTATTATAATGCCTCAGTAGTGTGCTCTTAAATTGTCTTTTCTTCTTGGTATGTCTCTTTGTTGATGTACAGCTACCCCAAGGGTGCCTTGTTTTCATGTAGGCTAAAGCCCATTGATGTCTGTGGCACTGCTTGGTTGGCAAACAGAAGGTGAGGCAAGAACTGGTCTTGGTTCTTCCAATGCCTTTCGATGATCTTCCTTATTTGATGATCTATTGGGACACTCCAGTAGAATATCAATCTGTGTGTGTGTACATGTGTGAGTGTGTGTGTGTGTGTGTGTGGGGGGGGGGGGTATACACAAAGTTCTAAGTGTTTTTCCTTTAAAGCAGTTATATAAATGGTGCATGATTTCAGACACAAATTGTGTTCCTTATTCAGTAAGCATGTCCTTTGCTATCTCCATCCTGGAGAACAGTAGGGCTAGCTGTCTCAATATAACTCTGGCATTGGTCTTCCAGAGAACAAATTGCTTTAGGATGTTGAGTACGCAATCCAGGATTTTCAGTATATTCATAGCAATCTACTCCTTTATTATGGAATAAGCCCAATGACAGGATTTTTAAAAGCTGGGGTTAAGACTGATTTGTTATGCTTAGGGCATCCTGCACAAAAAATATCAATTTCTTTTATGTTCAGCCAATAGCATCACACCCAAAATCCTGCCTTGTTTTTTAATCAATACCTATGTGTTCCCCTAGTCCATGACTGTCTGCCAGTTTCATACTAAAGTCCTGAACATTTAGATATGAGTAGATAGCATACTGCCTACTCATTTTCCATGAAATCCTCTGAATTGTAAAACCACTCTACAATTCAAACCTAGAGAAAAGAGAATATGCAAAATGACTTCTCTCTCTACCTAGTTATGCTCTCTCTGGCTCTACTCAAACTATTGCACCCTCTATCTGGTGTCTTTTATACTTTTAAGCTGGCTTGTTACGGTCACCAAGGAAGTTGGTAGGGTCTGTTCACTAGTTGTATCTTGTGAAGTAGGGTTCTTACCTCTTACACTAGTAAAACAGTGACAGGAGTTTCAGTACTTCATCCCAGGTCTCAGTATGGCAGTCAGTTACTTCCCTCTCTTTAATTCTGACAAGGTTTTAGGTCTGTGACCTGGTGTTTGATACTCATTCCTTTCATTAGACTTGCCCTGTTTCTATAGTATCTGATTGTCTACTCCATTTCTCCATTTTTCGTAAAGTTTCTGTTTACCAGAGCTGCTGATGGATTTCTCCTCATAGCAGAAGACAAGACACTTCCTTGAAATATCTTCTTCTAAAGTTTCACTTGTTATATCAGGCTACAACACCATTCCCACTCCAGCTTTGCTTCCTATTTATTGTAGTGCCCTAGTTTCTGAAGATTTTGAAGGGTCTTCCTTCCTGGAAGATGAGATTTACCATCTAATCAGTTTCCCATTGGTGTGATAGTATCTTGGTTTCTCAGAGACTGTCAAGTACTATTCCTGTGCTGTTTCTAACTGAAGCACATTAATGTTCACATACAAAGGTATGGTGATGAGCTGTGTACCCTATGGGCTTCAGCCCTTTAGGTTGAGGATATGTCTTATAAAGTGCTACCCATTCCCATTGCTTCTGCAATGAAATCCCATTTGATGTTCAGTAGAAATGCTTCTTAGAAAACCCAAAGCCTGGAGATGACATAAGATGACAGAGAATCCCACAGTGATTTCACGGCCTTTTGAGGTGGTGGGGTATGGTGTTCATGGCAGTAGCCCAGAATGACTGCAGTCTGTCTTGACTTCCCATCTAACACCCCATCAGTTTCCCTTCCTGTCTCACTGGCATGGTGGTATAGATCTGGACTCATAAACGGTGATGAACTCATCTCCCAGATGATTCACTAGGTTTCATTTTGATATATAACCAATGTTCAAAGATTTTATTTCTGGTGTGGCAGTCCATTTCATGAGAGGCAGAGTAAATAAAGAGGGCTCATTGATAGTATACAAATGTATGTACCTACTAGCCTAATTTATACAAATATGAAGATAAGAAGTAAAAGACTGAATAGATCTCTTGTGGTATTGCTTACATATAGGATGTATCCTGCCAAGGATACTATACTCAAGTACAAGATTGTGTATTTGTACATAATAGAAGTGTAGGTGTAAAAATACTCACAACTTTCTTGCCTCAAATGAAGAAAAAAGTGGCAAACAAGTTTGTGGAAGTAAAGGCATGGCAGGAAGAAAAGTGGGAAACAAGAACACAGCCACCTTGAGCAAGAACTACAAAACTATTAAAAACAGAATGTGGGAAATGAGGGAGGGTGCTACAGTGCAGGATGAGGTTATGACAGTAGATTGCACACCATGGCCTATATTAGCCAATGTGCCTGATGCTGGGTTACATGTGGTCCCCAGGCCTGCCCTGTTGGCACCTCTCAGGAAGGGAGAGATGGAGTCTCCTCCACTGAGAGTGATCCTGTGGGGTCCCTTTGGTTACCCAGTGGCATGTATGGTAGCTGGTCATGAATGAGATAAGCCAGCATTTGATGCCCACATTGGGACCTTGTATTGTTTTCTTGTTTGAGTGATAGTGCCATATGGCTGACACCATCCAGTGGGCCAGTGGAGGATGGGCCTGCCCGAGATGTCAGTCACAGCAGTGATTGACATTTGAGTAGATTTTCAGCTGGACCAATTAGGCAGGCCCTTTGAATCCCACACCTTCCCTCATCATTACATTTCCCTTCTTTGTGTTTCACTTTACCATGTTTCACATTAGTGATGTACAATACTTGCATATGAGGCTAATCATTTATTTATCTGTTTTACAGGTGCATTACTTATGTTGGTTAATACTGCTGCTACAAGATGTGTCTTCCGGGCTGACTCTGTCTGATGCTCACAGAACACGACCATTATATGGGTAAGTAAAGGTTGAGGAATTTTACAGGCATTACTTTTAAATGTTGTATGTGCTTAGCATCCAGATTCTTCACTTAGTGCTTGCACACACGTGCGCGTGCACACGCATGCATGTGTGTGTGCATGTGCGTGCATGCGTGTGTGTGTGTGTGTGTGTGTGCGTGTGTGTGTATGTGTGTGAGTGTGTGTGTGTGTGTGTGTGTGTGTGTGTGTGTGTGTGTGTGTGTGTGTTTACATGCTATCCTTTCCTTCTTAGCCAGGGCAATAGCATGTTGTGCACACCTGCATCTGCTGGGAGCTGGTAATTTTGTGAATCCACTATTGAATCTTCATTTTGATAATAATGAATCCATTATATTGGATGAAGCTGGTGAAGAATGCAATAATGCTGGTTTTGATACCATCTTTCAAGAAGTCGAATCTGTGGCATTTAAACTAAAAAGATTAATGTGCCAGAGATACCACTTGGAAGCATGCATACACTATCAAGTCATCCCAAGGGGAATGCGAGTCAAATGCATGCCCAGTTATGGTAATCAACACCCAGGACTTTTGGCAAGCTGGCAAGCAATAAATAAAGAAACCAGCTTTAAATATATAAGATTACTATTGGATTATTTTAAACCAGAGGAATTGCTCAGATAATAAAGGATAAACAAAGTGAATTAGAGTTAATGATATTATCCAATCAACAAATTAAGAAGTTAGAGACATTAGAATTCAATCTTAATATATATTAATCTAAGAATAAAGAACAGAAAATAAAAAAACTAAACAGAGATGTTAATGATTTTAAACAAGGAAAAATCTTTGAATGGCCCAAAGAAGGTACATCGAATGAACAGAGACCACAGTTGATAACCAACAAGAGAAAACATTTGCCTATGGATAGTAGTTCTAACTCTAATACCATGCCAGATGAAGAACAACGAAATACATTATTACCACAGTATAATCAAGAAGCTGCAATAAATAATGATAATAATAGTGATATTTCAGGGGTATCAGCTACAGGAACCATACCTAAGAGAAATGGTTCACATCTACCACCTAATACCACCTTACCAATTTTTCTGAAACAACATCAGTTCAGAGGACAACGACTACCAAGTCAAGACCAAAAAAGGAAGAATCCATTCACGGTGAGGAATCATTGGTAGTTAACCTTTCCCAACGTGAGATTACACCATCGGAACTCTCAGTTTTACAAAAAGGTTTAACATTCATTCCTTCATTTAGATCATCTTTAGATGAATTTGTCCTGGATATGAAATATTTTGGATGTTATGTCATCCTAAAGCACATTTTTGGAAATCAAACAACAGATAGGATTATACTGAGGAAACCGAGCACTTTTGTTCCAGTTGGACATCCAGCAGTAGATCTATTTGTAAGTCTTTGCACTAATGAAGTTGAGAAATTGAGATTAGATCCAGATACTAGACATTATTGTAATGTCACTTCTGAGGAAAAAACAGCTATCTCAAGCTTACAACATAACCATTTGATCTCACTTAGACCAGCTGATAAAGGAGGTGCAATAGTGATGCTGGATATGTCATGGTATGTGAACAAATGCTGACGATGTTACAGGATTCCAAAACTTATACTGAAGTTTCTCATTTTGAAATAACTAAAGCAATTAACAGGATCAATTCATATTTACAAGATATGGTATTACATAGACAAATAGAAATGGACTTATATGAGTTCTTAGTTATTCCTAAACGAACTATTCCAATCATCAATGGTCTGCCAAAAATACATAATAATTTAACAGACCCTCCCCTACGCCCAATTATCTCAGGACGGGGATGGGCTACTGAAAACTTATCTCTATATGTAGAGAAGGAATTGAAACAGATCTTAAGCTCCTTCACTTCTGTGCTAAGGGATACTGATGATTTTCTGGAAAAATTGAATGGTGCTATGAATGATGTAGTTGATAAAGAAGATTTATTACTGACAACTCTAGATATAAACAATCTTTTTACTAGTATTCCAAATGACATTGGTATTGAGACAGTGAGACAAGTACTTATCAGTAAGATCTCAGCCAGTGAAACCAGAACTATCTGTGATATGCTGGAACTAATATTGGAAAACAACTACTTTACTTATGGCAATAGCTGTTATTTACAAAAATGGGGGGTTGCGATGGGCACCCCCTGTGCAAATAGTTATTCCAATTTAGTTCTAGTAGGTTGGGAACAACACTTTGTCCTTAGTAGGAATAATCCATGGAAAAAACACATCTTATTCTACGGTCGATTTGTAGATGATTTATTTATCCTATGGAAAGGAGATGGAGAACAATTTACGAGATTTCATACATACATGGATCAAACTACTAAGTATCTTACATTCACTTCTGAATATTCTAGATCTAACATCAATTTTCTAGATGTTAGTATCAGTTTGAGTGACCAAGGTTTCCTGAATTTTGATTTATATAGAAAGAATACTTGGAGAAATCATTTCTTACATTGAAGCAGCATGCATCTGAGACATGTAACCAAGAACATCATGACGAATGAAACAAATAGGATTCACAAACACTGCAATCGAGAAGAAAATAGAATTAAAGAAATAAACTTCTTGCGTAACAACTTGAAGGCCCGTGGCTACAAGGAGAAAGACCTACAATCCAATGGGAACATTAGACAAAATTATGTTGAATCAAATGATACCTTTATGAGACTATCTCTAACATATAGTTCAGATAATACTCAGATTACTAAGATAATTAATCAGTTTTGGCCAGTGCTTACACAAGATCCACATCTAAAAGCTATAGTTGGAGAGAGACCTAGATTCTGTTTCAAAAACAAGAAAAATATGAAAAGATTATTATGTACTAACATCCAGACACTAAATACAATAATAGGATGGAAAGGAACAATAAATGTGGGAATTGTAATATCTGTTGTGTGATAGATGACAGCAACCACTTTACACATCCGGTTACAGGGAAAGACTATATTTTTAACATCAAAGCAACATGTAAAACCTTGGGTGTTGTGTATTTAGCTACCCGTGAGGTTTGTACATCATTCTATATAGGAAATACTAACCAATGCTTCAAAAGGAGGGTACAGAGACATCAATTGGATATTAAGAACAAGGATGTACATAACGCGTTGGCACAACATGTTGTTCCTAATAAAAATCACAAGTTTCTATTTAAAGTCATTGATAGAGCTTTCTCTGGTCCACGCAAAGGGGACATTGAGACTTTGACAGAGCTGAAAGAAACAAAATGGATTATTAACCTGAGGGCAGATCAACCCCCTGGTTTAAATAGCATAGTCCCCCTTAAACCTGTTTTAAAGAACAGAAGATGTAAAGTTTAGTTAATCCACTGTGCCATCTATAGATTTACAACTTTAAAGTCAATTGACAAAGATAATACTATGTGAGCATTATCTGACTGAGACCCAAGTCATTTTTCAGCTTTTGTCAAAGGACATTTCATTGCCCGCTTATTGGCCAACACCATCTTCTTCATATCTTTATTAATAGGAATACATCCCTATATTAAGGAATGAAGAGAATTTAATGATGAAAGTTACTTTCATATTTAAGAACAGAAGAAGCATATAACAACAAAATTATTGCGCCATCTATATGACAAACCTGTAATTTGAATTTTGTCTGATAATAGCAACAAGTGAATTTTACCTGATTAAGGCCAAATTTATTCTGGCCATTGTTAAAGGATATTATACTGTTTGTTTATCGAACAACATTATTTTCCCTCATATTTTATATATTTTTGGTAAAAGGAATGAACTCTTACATTAATGATTAAATGAAAAATAAGATCATGCTACCGATGGTTTAATACATGTTGAAGTCACTTTTAGTGACAAAATCCAAGTCTTTGCTGTTAGTTGAAAGAACTAAAATATTTATTAAAAAAGGGAAGTAATTTCCCTCATTTGCTTGAAAGAGATTGGAAAATGAACAGTTAGTGTTGCTGTTCTATCCACACGCTTTCCTGTTTTTGGCAAGACTTTGGTATTTTAGAGATAACATCTGAAGCAGGCATTGGTTGTATTTTTCGAAATGTGATATAATTCAGCTGAAGAATATTTATTGTAATTCCATAATTTCAAGTGGCATTATTTTGATTATGTAGCTAAAGATCCATCATACCTGCATTGCATTGTAATGAATAGAAAGTTATATTCAGAAATTTCTTCGAATATTTTATATTTGGAGTGTTTATGAATGCTTCTATTTACTTATGGATACTACATCATTTAGAACAGTGCCACCTGTTATTGATCTTGTGAATTAAAGGAAAATGGATGAGTAATACTCACTTTGCTCACATTATCATCAATAACATAATATACATCCAATCAAAATGAAGGACTGGAACATCTAATTTACATACTCAACAAAGGCGGGAAACAGAAGCATAGAGTTGATACATGCAAATTAATCTTGAGATAACAAGATAGGATTGGATGTTGCCTTTGCTTGAAAGAGATTGGAAAATGAACAGTTAGCGTTGCTGTTCTATCCACACGCTTTCCTGTTCTTGGCAAGACTTTGGTATTTTAGAGATAACATCTGAAGCAGGCATTGGTTGTATTTTTCGAAATGTGATATAATTTAGTTGAAGGATACTTATTGTAATTCCATAATTTTAAGTGGCATTATTTTGATTATGCAGGTAAAGATCCATCATACCTGCATTGTAATGAATAGAAAGTTATATTCACAAACTTCTTCGAAGATTTAATATTTGGAGTGTTTATGAATGCTTCTATTTACTTTGGATACTACATCATTTAGAACAGCGCCACCTGTTATTGGTCTTGAGAATTAAAGGAAGATGGAAGAGTAATACTCACTCTGCTCACATTATCATCAATAACACAATATACATCCAATCAAAATGAAGGACTGGAACATCTAATTTACATACTCAATAAAGGCAGGAAACAGAAGCATAGAGTTGATTACATGCAAATTAATCTTGAGATATCAAGATAGGATTGGATGTTGTCAAGTATTCATCAATGGCGATTGGTCAAACAGTATAGAATTTCATATATAAAAAGAAATGGAAGTCCCTAGTGTCGTATACGATCTGACGAAGACAACAGTCGAAAGCGCTTATCGGATATCTTCAAGGGACAGTTTTGAGCTTTTTTATTTTTCATTTTATTTTCAAGTCAAAGTTTTATTCGTATTAAAGGATTACATTTTAATTGGAACACTTGTGGATTTCATTGATTGGCCATCCTTGGGTGGATTTTCTGTCTTTTTTCTGCCAATATTGACTGTTTTTGTGACAGACCACCTTTAGCGTTTGGGAGTTATTTATTCATTTGCGTGTGTGTGCGTGTGCATGTGCATGTGTGTGTGTGTGCGTTTGTGTGTATGTGTATTTACATGCTATCCTTTCCTTCTTAGCCAGGGCAATAGCATGTTGTGCACACCTGTATCTGCAGGGATCATTCCCAGCTGCTTGTTCTTCCTCACACTCCTCATCTGTGTCTGCCTGCCCTGCTGACCATGCCTGTTGTGCTGGAAACTGCAGTCCTTAGCCTTGTAATCTTTGTTGCAGCTGTTTCCTGACAATTATATTGTGCAACATGGCACAGATTGCAGGTACTTTGACCAAGGTGCCTGGGCCATACTACAGAGGACCACCAGATTTGTTTAGACATTGAAACATTCATTTGTGCACCCAAACACATGCTCTATAATATTCCTACATTGAGCGTGTGCATCATTGGAACCTTGCTCAGTGGGGGTTGTGAGGGTTTATAAGTGTGTCTTTTGCCAAGGTTACAGTGCATAACCTGCATCCACCACAGGATGTCCTTGTGAAAAGTCACCCCTAGAAAACCTTACAGAGAGGTCACAGGTGTGCCATATGTGTGAGCCATAAAAACTGCTAGTGTTACCTGCACATACATTGTAGATGATTCCTTGGGCATTACAGACCACTTGATAGTTGATAGAATGAAATCCTTTTCTATTGCTATACTTCCTTTCCTGTTCATCAGATGGAGCTATTATTCAATGTGTGTGCAGTCTATGGCCCCTAGAACATCAGGGAAGTGTGCTATTGCATAAAATTGTTGCATTGTAGTTGCTCTCTCCTCTGGGGTACATGAAAACCAGATGTGATCCCTAACATGCTATAGCCTTGCATTTAAAAATATTATAATATTTTGAAGGTTAAGGCCTGTGACACCCCTAATGTATCTCCTGTAGGTCTCTGAAAAGTTCCTGTAGCGAGCATATATAATGCTACACAAACCTTGGTTTCCACTGGGATGGGTTTTCCATAATTCCCCGGGTCTCAGGAGGGAGGCAGAGGTTGCATAGTCCCCCAAGGGTATCCCTGTCCATCGTGTACCACTCTACAATTTCTGTGTCATGTAGTCCATGATAAGCCAAACTCTTCTTGTTCTAGGGCTTAGGTTTGGTAGCAGCAGCAGCTCCTTGTATTAAAACCTGTTGCATGTACAGGTTAATGATAGCAGCAGCAACCCATGCCGTTTTTCTTCTAATTGTCTATCTGATTGTATTCCAAAGTGTATTGGAAATGAGGCCAAAAGGGAGCATCACATGTACATGGATGCTTTATATTTTCCTGAATAGCTCTGCCATGTGGAATTGCTTAATTAGCATGTAGTCTGCCTACTTATACCTTCATTAGCATATTTTGCCATTTAGTCTGGTTTTCCAGGTGGCATGCCATGCAGAGCTTTTTAATGAATACCATGCAGAACACTCAAGTGTACACAACATGCACACATTCTTAGCTCAAAATGTATGCTCATGAGTCTATCCCTATATTTAGCATAACTGTGTGCACTAGAGTTCAGAGGGATACAGAGATACCTAGAAAATGTGTATACACATTCGCCATTGCTGAAAAGTAACTAATTATGTTAATTTCTCAGCATGTAACTGTATTGTTTGTGTCTTTCGGCTTTTCCCGGTTAGGGGTCGCCACAGCGGAACTCCGGTCCGCTAATGATTGGCAGTTGATTTTTATGTACCGGCTTGCCAGGCCTGATGCACAACCTTCAATGAAGGTACGCCCATTCACGCATGTCTCCATGCAGAAGACGCTCTAGCTGAGAATCAAACCGGACAGCGTCTTACTGTGAGGCGACAACGCTACCGCAGCACCACCACTGCGTGTTATATTTTCAGGAATTTAACAGAAAATATAGTTTATTGTAGAGAAAAAGAGTATCGTAGAACAGAGTGGAAGCATGTGGACATTAGCTTGTATCCCTGAAGCAGTTGTGTTTTTTTTTTCTTTGAAGAGTTAGAATTCAATGTATGTGCAGTCTATGGCCCATATAACCTCGCTGAGGTTGAGAGAATTGAGAGAATTCTCAAACATTTGAAACTGTTGAAGTTCCTATTTTTTTGTTTTTCAGAAATCCTATTTCAAATTGCTGGTGCAATCTTAGAAAATACTTTCTCGCATGAGTTTAATGTGAATGTTAGGCTGAGCAGCTGGATTCCAAAATAATTCATTTGGTTTCTTCTCTTAGAGAGAAGATAGTATCTTTCAAATAGAATTTTAAATGTTAATATGTTAAGCAGCACTGGAGTCCCGACTGATACTGGAAGACATTTGTTTACATTCAATGAAGTAAAGTGGTGTTCAGTGTTGTTAGACAGATTAAAAAAAAAAAAACAAAAATGAGAATTTTGCTCTCAGCAGATTGAATAAATGCAGTATTCCGAGGAAAAAGCAGTGCAGTAATTGGGAGACCATATTTGGCAGTACATTAATGCCTATAGCACATCTAGCATCAGTGATGACCAAATTAGATATTTTGTAGATTTTGAGATAACATTATATTAATTAGAGGCTCAGCATGAGTGTAAGAGAAGTTTTGATCAAAGGTAAGGCCTAGATATTTCTGCTGTGGGATTTCATAAAGGAGGGATCCATATGTTTTGGTAACTGAAACTTTTGCAGTGATTTTTCAGCATTGTGTGCTGTCAAGTCACATTGCAATAGTCTTCAGTGTGTTTAATGTTTGCTATTGTAATGGCAAAGGCAGAAAACCACCTGGAAAAAATCAATACAAGATAGAAGGATGATGGGTGGAGAACTAGAAAATACATATTAACTGTTAGTGTCTTTAAAAGATGTGTGTGAGGAAGAAAGGGGGATTAGAGGACTGTGTCAGCAACTCTGTGCTACACAGAAGTCAGTATACTGTAGGAAGGAATACTCAGCCATATGTAGTTATAACAGCTTAGTCTAACAACATGAATGAAGTTCCTTGCATGGGATACATCTTTAGGACCTATTTCTAACTGTGTCTCAAAGCTAAGTAAGACTGCTAAGTTTTGAAGAGATAGTCCTTGGATCAAGCCTATTCAATGTCATGACATAGATTTACCCAGTCATTCACGGAAGTGGATTGACCCTGTCAAACACTATTTAGAAGTTAAAGCTTTAGGACATGTTCCTGGCTCTTTCACAATGCAAAAGTAAGATTACTAAGTTTTAATGGGAGTGGTAATCATTGTTCAGGGCTACTCAGCATCATGACATGGATTTTCCCATCTACCCGGGCAAGTAGACTTGACCCAGTAAAATGCTTTCCTTACGTCACAACTTAATCATAAATTCAACGGAGCATCAGCGATAACTTAGATTGTATAATAAGCTCATAAGTACGTAACTGGTAGTTATAGGCAGACTAGTAAAAGGAAAATCAGATTATCATTGCTGCTAGTTGTTTGACACTCCGAAGGACAACACTAGAAGGTCATTGTCATCTTGTAATGGTGGTTGCACTCAGACAGGAGGGAGAGGGTAAAGGCTGCATTTTTACCCCAATGTCTTAGTTTATGCTGTACTGGAGTTTGTATATATATATATATATATATATATATATATATATATATATATATATATATATATATACCTATTTATGTGTTTGTGTGTGCATTGGACAAGTAGTCTGACTTTTACATATTAAACCATAACATAATAGTACTCTTCGTATTCTGTCCCTACTGGGAGAGCTCTCTACAGATTTTAATTGCAGCATGTACAAGGAAAATATTTTCCTAGCAAATAGTATTTATGTCATAATAATATCTATTGAAATGTAATGTATACTGTCAGAAATACAGAATGAGCTCTTAATCAGTGTAAGTGATACTTAACACTTCTGTATCCTGCTTTAGACTGTATGCATCTGAAAATAATTAATAATGTATTATGTTATAATGTTATTGTTACCTTTGTGGTTTCCTACACACACACACACACACACACACACACACACACACACACACACACACACACACACACACACACACATGTCTATCTATCTACCTATCTCTTTCTTTGTCTCTCTCTTACTATTTATCTGTACATATTCATAAACATTTATATTTCTGTTATAAATCAGTGGCATACGATCTTTCCATATTCTCTCAAACTATGTGCATTACAAATTTTCTTCTGCCCTGGAAGTTATTATAATGCCTCAGTAGTGTGCTCTTAAATGGTCTTTTCTTCTCGGTATGTCTCTTTATTGATGTACTGCTACCCCAAGGGTGCCTTGTCTTCATGTAGGCTAAAGCCCATTGATGTCTGTGGCACTGCTTGGTTGGCAAACAGAAGGTGAGGTAAGAACTGGTCTTGATTCTTCCAATGCCTTTCGATGATCTTCCTTAACATGCACTTTGATGACCTATTGGGACACTCCAGTAGAACATCAGTCTGTGTGTGTGTGTACATGTGTGTGTGTGTGTGTGTGTGTGTGGGGGGGGGGGTATACAAAACGTTCTAAGTGTTTTTTCTTTAAAGCAGTTATATGAATGGTGCATGATTTCAGACACAAATTGTGTTCCTTATTCAGTAAGCATGTCCTTTGCTATCTCCATCCTGGAGAACAGTAGGGCTAGCTGTCTCAATATAACTCTGGCATTGGTCTTCCAGAGCAGAATTGCTTTAGGATGGTAGTGCATAATCCAGGATTTTCAGTATATATTCAAAGCAATCTACTCCAAAGACATCCCTTTTATTGGAATGGCAATGACAGGATTTTAAAAGCTGGGGTTAGGAGCTGATTTGTTATGCTTAGGGCATCCTGCACAAAAAATATCAATTTCTTTTATGTTCAGCCAATAACATCTGCCCAAATCCTGCCCTTGTTTTTGTCAATACCTATGTGTTCCCTAGTCCATGACTGTCTGCCAGTTTCATACTGAAGTCCTGAACATTTAGATATGAGTAGATAGCATACTGCCTACTCATTTTCCATAATCCCTCTGAATTGTAAAACACTCTACAATTCAAACCTAGGGAAAGGAGATATGCAAGGCAGGCTTCTCTCTCACTACCCAGGTTATGCTCTCTCTGGCTCTACTCAAACTATTACCCTCTGTCTGGGTCTTTTTATACTTTAGCTGGCTTAGTTGCAGATCACCAAGGAAGTTGGAAGGGTCTGTTCACTAGTTGTATCTTGTGAAGTAGAGGGTTCTGCCTCTTACACTACTAAAACAGTGACAGGAGTTTCAGTACTTCATCCCAGGTCTCAGTATGGCAGTCAGTTACTTCCCTCTCTTTTGAATTCTGACAAGGTTTTCTGTCTGTGACCTGGTGTTTGATACTCATTCCTTTCATTAGACTTGTCCTGTTTCTACAGTATACGGTGTCTACTCCATATTTCTCCATTTTTCCTAAAGTTTCTGTTTACCAGAGCTGCTGATGGATTTCTCCTCATAGCAGAAGACAAGACACTTCCTTGAAATATCTTCTTCTAAAGTTTCACTTGTTATATCAGGCTACAACACTATTCCCACTCCAGCTTTGCTTCCTATTTATTGTAGTGCCCTAGTTTCTGAAGATTTCGAAGGGTCTTCCTTCCTGGAAGATGAGATTTACCATCTAATCAGTTTCTCATTGGTGTGATAGTATCTTGGTTTCTCAGAGACTGTCAAGTACTATTCCTGTGCTGTTTCTAACTGAAGCACATTAATGTTCACATACAAAGGTATGGTGATGAGCTGTGTACCCTATGGGCTTCAGCCCTTTAGGTTGAGGATATGTCTTATAAAGTGCTACCCATTCCCATTGCTTCTGCAACGAAATCCCATTTGATGTTCAGTAGAAATGCTTCTTACAAAACCCAAAGCCTGGAGATGACAGAAGATGACAGAGCATCCCACGTTGATTTCACGGCCTTTTGAGGTGGCGGGGTATGGTGTTCATGGCAGTAGCCCAGAATGACTGCAGTCTGTCTTGACTTCCCATCTAACACCCCATCAGTTTCCCTTCCTGTCTCACTGGTATGGTGGTATAGATCCGGACTCATAAACGATGATGAACTCATCTCCCAGATGATTCACTAGGTTTCATTTTGATATATAACCAATGTTGAAAGATTTTATTTCTGGTGTGGCAGTCCATTTCATGAGAGGCAGTGTAAATAAAGAGGGTTCATTGATAGTATACAAATGTATGTACCTACTAGCCTAATTTATCCAAATATGAAGATAAGAAGTAAAAGACTGAATAGATCTCTTGTGGTATTGCTTACATATAGGATGTATCCTGCCAAGGATACTGTACTCAAGTACAAGATTGCGTATTTGTACATAATAGAAGTGTAGGTGTAAAAATACTCACAACTTTCTTGCCTCAAATGAAGAAAAAATTGGCAAACAAGTTTGTGGAAGTAAAGGCATGGCAGGAAGAAAAGTGGGAAACAAGAACACAGCCACCTTGAGCAAGAACTACAAAACTATTAAAAACAGAATGTGGGAAATGAGCGAGGGTGCTAGTGTTGCAGTACTGATCTACTAGGGAGGCTGCCAGTGCTGCAGTAGTGATCTACTAGGAGAGTGCCAGTGTGCAAAAGTGATCTACTAGGGAGGGTGCCGGTGCTGCAGTAGTGATCTACTAAGGAGGGTGCCTATGCTGCAGTAGTGATCTACTAGGGAGGGTGCTAGTGCTGCAGTAGTGATCTACTAAGGAGGGTGACTGTGCTGCAATAGTGATCTACTAAGGAGGGTGTCAGTGCTGCAGTAGAGATCTACTAGGGAAGGTGCCAGTGCTGCAATAGTGAACTACTAGGGAGAATGCTAGTGCTGCAGTTGTGATCTACTAGGGAGAGTGCCAGTGTACAGTAGTGATCTACTAGGGAGGGTACTAGTGCTGCAGTAGTGATCTACTAAGGAGGGTGCTTGTGCTGTAGTAGTGATCTACTAAGGAGGGTGCCAGTGCTGCAGTAGAGATCTACTAGGGAAGGTGCCAGTGCTGCAATAGTGAACTACTATGGAGAGTGCTAGTGCTGCAGTTGTGATCTACTCAGACATTTACTCTAATGCTAAGTCCTTAGACAACTGTAGAATGCTCTTCACTGTTGCAGTACTGCTTACATAGGGGAAGATTCTTAATGCTTTTTAGAATATCTGGGAGAGTACTGAGTTATAGAATTTGGAGTCTAGCATTCCTTGGAGGACTGATCTAGTAAACACAGTTGTGTCCCTGGAGCAAGCATCAGTTTTATAGTATTTTGTAGTGGTGTGTATTAAAGACCAAGCAACTGCTTGCAGTATGTATTTTGAATTCAGACCCTTGAAAAAGTTATCAGAAGAAGCAACATTCATGACAGAATGAGCTTTGACATGGCTTGGAAGGCATATTCCATGAACAGAATGACAAAAGGAAATCGCGAAAAAATCCACGTGGAGATAGTCTGCTTAGAAATAGAGTAACCCATTTTTTATCCTGAATAGAAATGGATATTTTCTAATGGATTTAGAGTTGTCTAGATAACATCTAAAATTTCTATGAAGGTCTAATGATTGCAAAATTCCTTTCCTTTATTCTGAGGATGTGGAAAAATGAAGGCAAGCTAATAAACTTGTTTAATTGCATTTCTTTGACAACTTAGGCATAAAAAAATAGAATGGTCCTAAATACTTCCCTGTGAAAGCTGAGAAAAAAGGATAAGTCATAAGAGCTTGCAGCTCAGAAACTCTTCTTGCTGAAGTAAGGGCTACCAGTTACACAGTCTTTCAAGTACAACATTTTAGAGAAAGAAGTGGCAGGCTCAAAATTTGGGAGAGTCAACTATTTCAAGACATATTTCATGTCTCAAGGAGGATGAATAGGTTTTCTTGGTGGCTTGATATAAACAATTCCTCTTAGAAACTGTTTGACCTAAGGGCATGTAGGTGGAGATGGCTGACAAATGTACTTTACTGGAAGAATATTCCAGTCTCAAAGTGAGCAGCTCACATAGATTCTTTTGGTGCCAGCTAGAAAATCTGTTTTACTTAGCAACATAATATTTTCTTGTAGAAGGTTTTCTATCCTCCTTCATTACCTGTAGCACAAAACACAGATGCCTAAATGGTATCAGAATCCTATCACCCAACTATCAGAGGTGAATGAGAGGACCCTTCTGTTGATTGTGCAAATCCGAAGTGTGGGGTATCTTGTGGTAATTGCCCTTGGCCAGGTAGAAAAGAATGAATGACAAAAGTTGTCTGGATCAAGAAAAGGGTCACCAATAACATCTTTGGGTTATCCTCCTTAATTTTGATATGGACCTTTGGAATCAGTGGAAGGGAGGAAAACCATAAAGGAAATTCCCTTTCCATGAGCTTGACATGGCATCCACTCTCCAAGCCTCTAAGAATGGATCTATGGAGCAAGCTATCTGAGTTGACTGTTTGGAGTGGAGGAAAATAGACCTGTTTGGGGAGTTAACCACTGATGAATAATCCACAAGAAAACCTCTCTGTTCATCATGTATTTGTAAGGGTCTGTCTTGGATCTGCTCAGGTAATCCACCACTATATTCATCTCTGAGGGAATGTAAACTGCCTGAAGGAAGAAGTTGTACTGGATTGCTATCTTCCAGACTGTCATGACAAGTCTGCAAAGATGATAAGAGTTTGAACCCTGTCTAATTCCTGGAGGCCAAAGGGGATGTGAGGACTTAGGATCACTGTTTAAATTTCCTTAAATTTATCCTGTTGCTCCTCTCTTGCCTTGACCACACACCTTGGACTTTTATGTTCATAAAATATACTGCCCAAGTTAGATCTGAAGTATCTGTGGAGACGTCCAGGCAAGGACTGGAAACTACAAAGGGCATTTCTGGATTAACTGATATCCTATTGATCCACCAAAGGAATTCTTTCTTCATGAAGGGAAAGAGAGGAATTGGAAAGTTTAGATGGTGGAAGTGTTGTGCCCAAATAGACTTGAGATTATTAATGGATCTTCTTCATGTGGAGTGTGGCAAAGGGTATCATTTGTATTGTGAAAGCTATGTACCCCAGGGCCCTCAATATCTCTCTTGCAGGCATCAATTCTAGGAGAAGCAGGGACTGGGAATAAGAGATTAGAAACTGCCTCTTGTCCTGAGTTAGAAATGCCATCATGGAAAAGTGTTCAGATGGCAACTTAGGAAAACCAGATCCTGAGAAAGTAGGAGTGACATTTTCAAGTTTAGGATGAAACCCAAGTGAAGAAGATGATGCAAGGTGAACCTGAGATCTTGAAGAAGCTTGTCTCTAGCTGAGGCTTGGAGAAGAAGATTGTCTAGGTAGGGGTAGATGTGCATACCTTAGAGACTGCAGAATGCTATGATAAGGGTTAGGCACTTGGTAAACCCTCTTGAAGGTTGTAACGATCAAAGGAAAAAAAACAGAAGAAGAAAAATGCAATTGTAAGGCATAAAATCTTAAGAATTTTCTGTGATATGGATAAATGACAATATGAAGATAAGAGCTGCTGAGGTCCAGAGTTACCAAGAAAGCATGAGAAAAATCATAGGTAGAACAGTATGCAGACACAGCATCTTCAATTATGCCACTTTTAAGAGGTGTTGAGGATGGATCAATCCAGAATGGGCCTCCAGGTGCCCTCCTTTCTCAGGACCAGAATGAGCCTTGAATAAAACCATTTTTTTGCAGGTGGAGGGGGGCCAGTTCTGTAGTTCCCTGATGGAATAACCCTTTCAGAATGGATAAAACTAGGTGTCCTTGGTTTGGTGGCACTTGAGTTATACCAGCATGACTTGGAGAAAGAAGACAGGTTAGTTTGTAGTCTTTCTCAGTGATGTTGAGAATCCATTGATCTGAACTTAATAAGTCTCCACACTCAAGAAGGGAGTGAGAAAGCTTGACTGAGAGAGAGAAAGAGGGGATATACCATGGTGGAAGGGAGTAAGGGAGCAGGGCTGAGGAGGATAGTCAGAAATCAGCTGATTTGTTACATCAGGGATAATTATGTTATTTGTAGACTAATTTGGGTTTCTTTTGTTACATCTTTTTAAAGAATGTTCTACATTTTTGCTGAGATTTCTGGTACAGCTTTGACTGGATAATTTCTCTGGAATTCTGGGTGAGAAAAAAGAAATACTTCTATAAAATCCTGCATAATGTTACCTCTTTCCTGCAGGTTTTTGAAGATTCCAACACATGCAGGGGCAAACAGATTTTCCCTGTCCAAAAAGC
Source organism: Protopterus annectens (assembly GCF_019279795.1). Classification (NCBI taxonomy): domain Eukaryota; kingdom Metazoa; phylum Chordata; order Ceratodontiformes; family Protopteridae; genus Protopterus; species Protopterus annectens. Next base: position 605,104,236 of record NC_056744.1, read on the forward strand.
ATCCGCTAAGCTGAACTTGATGTCCTTGGGCAAAGACTGCAACATTAACCAAGGGTATCTCTGTAAGACAGACCCAGTAGTAGTAGCAGCTCTAGATGATGGTTGTGTAGCATCATAACTGCATTTAACAGACTGTCAATCTACTTGACTAACAGAACTGAGCAAAGATGAAATTAACGTTTTGCTGTTTGAATCAGGCAAGTCTGACACTAGCTTATTCATATCACCCAGAAAAGATAAACAGTATCTAATCATGTGTGTTTGATAGTCAGTGGTACATAGATAAAGTGTGGCAGAAGTGTATCCTTTCTTTTCATACCCTTCCATAGCCCTGCTATCTTTGTCATTAGACCAAACATTAATAGATGGGGGCAGTTTAGTGGGCTTGTCAGATTCAGTAGATATTACTGCTAGATTGAAGAAGTATTTTACACGAGAAATGTATTTGTATCCAGAACCTTATAAAATCAGATTTTTAGGTACTGGAGGTTGGGTCTCTGAGTTCATAAAAGCTGTGGAAAAGGTATCCAATAAGGCCTCTTGCACAGGAGGGCTTACAGAAGGCTTGAGGACTACAAGGCAGAATAAGTCATAACATACTCTTTGCACATCAGACACTTGTTTTCGCTCTCACTGAAAATGCTGCTTCATGTTCAAAACTGCATCTGCAAAGAAAAGTTCTTCTTAGAAAGAATCAGAAGGCAAGGTATCCTCATGCTCAGATTCAAAACCTACTGGTGAATGGATCTGGGAGGAATAAACAATAGTTTCCATCCCCAATTCCAACATTTCTTTTAAAGAAGAGATCCTATTTTTCCTTTAAGGCCAGGAGAAGAGGAACTATGGTGGGTTTAAGATCATAATTGCTCTAAAACACCCTTGAGAAAAGTCATTCCACTCCTTCTGGAGATCCTTAAGGGTGGAAATAAGTAGAAATCAATGTATGTTTTTTTACCTGCTTCTACTTGAGAGCATTAGTAGAAATGTATTAGGGAGGATCCAACTCATGATGTATCTCAGTAAGGGTACTGGGAACAAGAATTTTAGATATGGTCTCAGCTCTCTCACAGATGGTAAATCAGGGTTAACATTTCATGGCCTAACTGCCCATTTGATCAGTTGTGCTGGCTATGCCTACACACTGAGCCTTTTTGGCCTCTGATGGGATCATGATAATGGGAGCACCAACTGAAACCTGATGATCTGAGGGCTCATCAAATACAACAGCAGAGATGCCAGGGTCTATCTGGCCAATGGAAAACTTGAAAGGCTTTGATTTCTTGAAAACCTTACATGGGTGCCGAGGTATATCTAGCTGGGAAGATTCAGATGTCTTCCTACTACACACAAACTCCTTCAGTTTCTGTTTCTACACAGATGTTGAGGGTCCAACAGATTCTTTAAAGTTTTATGAATAAGGGATTTTCAAATGGAACACTCCTTGTGGTAGTGAATAGGACCTAAACAGAATGAACACTTCAAATATTTATCTTTATATGTTATTTACCTGTGGCAGTCATATTCATGTATGTTACCTGACATGAAAATGACAACTTTTCATTCAAGTTAGAAGAAACAGGAAAGTTCCCCAGAAGACATATGTCTCTGGATATAACTGGATAGTGAGAGTAGAAGCTGATAGGTTTCCTGGCTTGAATGCTGCTGTTAATCTGAAATCTATTTTAAAACAAAAACAGATGAAATTTTAGTTATTTATAGATTAATACATGAATTGTATATCTATTTTATATATATATATATATATATATATATATATATATATATATATATATATATATATATATATATATATATATATATATATATATATATATATTTTTTTTTTTTTTTTTTACTTGATGTAACTGTTTACTCTATTCTAAATGTCTAAATGCCTTTTTTGCATGTCTCTTTAAAAGCTGATTGGTAGGATGAGTTGCTTATTAAATGTTTTAAATGAGTTTCATTTGTGGTTGCGTCATATGATGGCTATGAGACTGTATATATAAAACTGCTTAGTTGCGAACAAATCTTAATGGCACTGATGAAAGGAAGAATCCCAAAAGCTTTGCATTTTGATATATTTTGAATAAATGTGACTGGCATTTATAATCCAGCTTTTTGGTTTGCTTGATTTGTTTTTTGTCTGCCGTTGACTGCATTTACTCATTTCATTTTATCCTTGAGTAGCTTTGTTGGGAACTGTCAGAGGTGAACATTATTATTTACATCTGTTTGAAAGGATATAGAAAAAGGCCCAAATGAGTGGACAAAAATTCAAGAAGGAAGCTGCCAGAGTTTGAAGGTTATCAACAAGCTATCTATTTTTGTGCGTTTTACTGACCAGAAAAATCAACAAACAAACACCTCTTACCATTTTTCAGCTGTAAATCTTTCACTGATGCTTTATTAAATATAGCAAAAATTTCAGAATTTGATGGCTTACAGTTATGTGGCCTAACTGCATCAGAGGTAAACATAATAAATGTCTCAATACATGCACAGCTACCTTAGAAACAGCTTGAAATCAGAACATCTGCAAAAGAATTTACGGGTTTATTGTGTAGTTTACTCTTGTGGTTTTCAGCCTTTAAGGTAAAACAATGAATGAATGAATTAATTAATTAATTCATTCATTCATTCATTTTGTACTTATAGTCCACCCACAACCAACATAACAGAACAAATTCAGTACAGTAGCATTTAAAAGGTAAAGATAACTGTCAAATGCAACCTTCATCAAAAACCAGTTTACATATCTTTAGTCTTCCCCTATGTCTGAGATACAAATCACAGAGCTACTGAAATGCCCCAGCTGTATAAAACTGAACAATGAACATTTCTTCAGCAAGTCATTAAAACTTTTAATTCATCTATCACACTGAACTTCATTTAACATAAGCAGGCCTAGAAACCTCTTTGTATGATTTATTCTCCAGTCAACTAGAGTAGAATGCCTTTGTAAAGTCTAATTACTTAGAAAGAGTGGAGACTGCACTTAACAGAAAGCACTTAAGAAAAGAATGCATCCATGAGAAACAGTTTTATGAGTCTGAGTTCTTAATAAATTTTGTCAATGTGGTGCACAATAATCTGTCATGTGCAATGAAGGAAGTTTATTTTTATGGAGACATAATCTGTTTTTGCAGCACAGTTATTGTAGCTCAGACAGTGGCCAAAGATAAAGCAGATAATCTTCAGCTGCACAACACTGAAAAGAGAAAAGTGGTCATAATAAACCTCAATCTATCCATCTCTCCATCCATCCAATCATCCATCCAAGCATTATTCCATTTTTGCTTTTACGTACCCTAAAATAACATGTGTCCATCCTTCCTTGCCTGAATCCACAGATACTGCATTGATATCTACCCATGCAAATGCACATCCTGCATTTATATCATCCATCTTTCCATCCACCCTGACCCATCCATTCTTAGATCCATACTTCCATAATCCTTCATTAACATCTATCTTTCCATCCATATGTGCAGTGACATATCCTGAATTAACATCCATCCATGCACCCATATATCCCACATCAACATCCTGTCATCTATACATCCACAGATACTATATCACCTACAGGAAGCAATTTTGATGTCTCATGAATGTCTACAGATACAGGTGTTCCATAAATAGATAAGTGCTTCTGTAGTGCCTGACAGATTTTAAAGGTACAAAGCTGAGGTACTGCAGTGGTTGAGACAGAGAATAGAGGACTGTGCTGTAGAAAAAAATCCCGCATCACAGCTAACAGTACTACCATAGTAACTTATGCTGATTTCTCAAAAACATCTGTCACAGAGCTGAAGATGCAAGTCACTGAATATTCCTTGTAATGATGCATGATGCAGTATCAGTTACAGATGTCCCTGAGGTAATACATTTAATAATACATGTGCAGGATGCTAGTGAGAGTGTCCTAGGCTTTACAATGAATTAGGGGTTGTTTTCCTGAATGGTGGTATTCACAGAACTGTGCAAATTCTGAATAAAATAATATGCTGTCAGATACGCTGACAGGATGAATCATAGCTGAGTGCATACAAAGAACATAGAGTGCATAAGAATGCTATATGACTAGAGTTATGATGAAATCATCAAGAAAGGGAAACTAGTATTGCTAGAACCAAATTCCTCCTCAAGTCCTGGTGAATACCTTCAAATGGCAAACCCTGTTTTCACTAAATCTCACCAGGATAAAACTGATATATAGGCTGTATTTTATATAGTATGAATCACATAGAGAGGTAGGTTACAAAATAAAGAAAGATAATTGGGTGCACAAGTCCTAGGATAAAAAAGTGCCCAATGCTGGTGTACACACTGGTGTCAGGACTGGAAAAAATGGTAGTGTGGATTCCTCAAGACATTGAAACATTACTACAATGTGGTTGGGCCAGGCTTAGGTGGAGAATGGCCCTCCTGTTGTAGAAGGAAGTAGTAGCAAAAAAACACAAAAACCAACAGCCCAAAAAAAGAGCCATAAAATGACAGAGTGGACTATTAAGGAACAGGAAGAAATGTGTCTTGTCACTTTATGCAAGAAGCCTAGAATTTCCAGATAAAAGATTTTTAGAAAGATTAAAAAAGGGATTAGAGGAAAGAAAAATACTTGTACAAGAAAAAAATTGTCAAAATCTTCAAAAGCAGACTTGTTTTCCTTAATACAACATATCTATGAAAAACATTACACAGACATAGAAATTTTGGACTACGTGGGAAAACAGGCAACAGAGGAAATGTGAAAATACAAAGAACAAAAAGCTAAGATTTTTGAAAGGTGTAAAAAAGAAACATGGGCATGGGGAAAGAAAAAGACACTTGATATCCTACAATATTTTTACAAAGAATAAAGCCAAACCAATCAATACAAAAAAGCAGCTCCGAAGATATAATGTAGAAGGTTAACAAATATAAACTAAACTTATGGATTACCTGAAAAGTGAAGGATATAGTGTAGAAAATCCAACAGAAGTAATGTCACTGCATGATGGAACAATAAGTCCCCAAATTAAGAGCAATAGTTGGAATGGGAGGAATCTGAAGAAATATGGACATAGGAAAGAAAAAGAGATCGGATATAGTGCAATATTTATGTAAAGGAGAATGCAAAACTAATGGAAAAATGAAGCAGCACCAAAGACGTTTGAAGAAAAATATAGGCAAAAACTCTTGGATATGGAAAATTGCACAATACAAAAATAAGTAAACAAATGGAGAGAGTAGAAAAGAGGATTAATAATGGAGCATACCTCACAACCTGGAAACATCAAAAATCTGGACACAGGCCCATGAAAAGTAAGTACAACTGTCCAAAAATGGGGATACTGATTAACATAAAATTTGCATATATAATCACGTAACCCCACCCACCCCAATGGAACTGTGGGATTCCAACATGAAGATTGAAGTCACTAAATAATAATAAATAATGGTAGACATTTGAATTTTAGACTTCATGTCCCTCAGAAAATGCATAACAATGCAAATATTGTTATTCTAGCAGCTCTCTTGAGTTTACAGGAGCAATATTTAAAATCTGTCCCTTTTATTTATGGGCCTTTGTCTCACTAATATTTTTGGCTTTGTTTGTCTAGAATCTTTCTCTGAGAGGTTGAGAGGTATGCCTTAATAAAGAAAGAATTAATCTGCTGATGGGCGGCAGAAAGGGAGTCTAAAATATCCAAGTTCTCAAATATATTGGGGTACTAAGCACTTTTTCAAATGCCCCAAATCAGATATTTCTTGCCAAAATACATTGCTATTTTGTAGCACAAGAGTTGAGAGATTTGGTAGGGTAATACACCAGGAAGATACAAAATGCCTTCAACGAAGCAGGGTCACCTCATCTTTTTTGTGGTTATAGTACTGGTAACATAAAGCCAGTGTCAGCGGGAAAACTGTTTACACATCTGTCCTAGTAGCACCAGGTAATGCACTTCTTTGACCAAAGATAAATACTTATCTTACTTCAACACATATGAGCCTCACACACTAAACTTCAAAGCTAAATTCAATAAATCCAAATCATCATCAAGTTTTCAAGAGTTCTTCTGCCAGCTTTATATTTTCTTATGAACTGGGAAAGTCACAGAACTAATTAAGCCTGAAATTATTTATTTTTTATTTAAAGTTGTAAGGTAAAGATGTAACCAAAGGGACACTCCACACTCATCACGATGTTATTCAGTACCGTTGTCAGCCACGGGCAAACTACTGCCCTTGTACTGATGCAATTTTTTATTCACTATGCTAAAAACAAATAAATTAGCAATAAGCAAATAAATAAAAGTTTGGCTGTAATATTAGATCTAGCTACTACTCTGCCCTGAAGTCAGAGACATTGCAATATCCAATTTCCTACCTGGTCTGCAGCCGCTTTATTTTCTAATACACTATACCAATACCAGCCTTCTAATTTTCAATAACTTCCAATTTACAGTCTTGTTTACCAAACATCTACCCACCATGACGCACAAAAAAAAAAATTTAATTGTCAACTCAAGATGTGAATGTTCAGGTAAGAAACTTCACCACACCTAAAACAAATTACAATAATCTTTGTATGAGTATACTCTTTAGCAAAAGACAGTAACATAAAATGAGTCTTCATTTTAGTTTTGGCAGGTGATTTCAAACCTGGGTGAGTATTATCAGACTGGAACAGTCCCAGCTACCTTTAAGTTGCTTACCTGTCAGCAGAAGAAGAAAGCTGCCCTGGGGGCCCCCCTGCAGCCACTGCTGTGACCATTTTCAGCTCACACACTCTGCCAGTGTCAACCTGAAGTGTTCGTAGCTGGGTATTATCTTCCAAAGAGCAATGAGGTCAGAGCCCCATCTCTTGAGTGGCAGGAGTGGTAGTAGTAAATCCAAACTTCTATGCAGGCAGATCTGCCATGCTGCCAGCTTAGAGTTATAGCAGCTAGAGCATAAAATATATAAAAACATGTTCCTTGACTCACACGAGTGTTGAACACAAGCACAAACCATTCCAGTTCCCATTTTCTCTTACAGGCAGTTAGGGGTCAGACATTGTGCTGACATCAATGCACATGTCCCTGCATGTTGATGACATTACAGAATATGCTGGTGATGCACGATGACATCGGCATTGTTGGAAAAATTTGTAAATAAAAGAAAAGAAAATTGTGATTAAAAGGGGCCACTCGAGAATCCACGGCATCCCATTATTTTAGCCTCAAAACCATGAAATTATGAGGAATTCATTATGGTTGTGAGGTATTTAATGGAGAAGTTTAAGAAATCAAAACTGAAGTTATGGATTACTAGTGAAGTGAATGATTTAGTGTGCAGAAAATCCAGCACAAGTAATTTTATAGCATGATGGAACAATGAGTTTTCAACTAAGGAGAAACAGGTGGAACAGGAGGCTTCTGAATACATGCCACATAATGATGCTTTGGAGTCTTCTGTAGGAAACCAGTACAAAAGTTCAGTTGAAGATGCACAACAAGGGGAGGAGCCAGAAACAGTGGCAACCCTGGCACAGGGAATGTTGTGGAGTGATAGGCCAGTGGGTTCCCATATTAAAGAGCAATGGATGATGCAGGATGCAGCTGAAGAGAATATGCCACAGGCAGATGTTCCAAAACATTCTGTAAAATGCCCACAGGAAATGGAGAGCAAATAATGTACTCTCAGTTTAGAAGAAATTATATATCTGAAGAGGTGTTTGATTTAATAGAAATGGATAGACATATTAAGATTGATAAAAGAAATAGATTACAGAGAGTCAATAAGACCCAAAATGTTAGAAGTCTGATAAAACAGATTAACACAGTAATCAAGACTATTAAGACAAACTTGTGATATAATAGAAGAAAATAGATAAAGTCTTACCACAAAACTTACAGCAATAACAGAAAGGAAGGGAAGAAATAAAATGCCATAAAGGAAGTATCAAATAGAGAAAACTCTAAAGCAATTGAGAAGTGTCACTATTAAAAGAATGTAGAAGAGGGAAAAGATCAACAAAAATACTTAAGAAGATTGATGTGGTAAAAGCAACACACAATATCAAAACAGACCAGGAACTATTATACACTACTGCAAACAGTAAACTGAAGATATCATCCCAGGAATAAATCCTTAAAAGGTATGCAGATAAGTATAAAGGAAAAGTGCAAAATAAGCAATTCATTGATGACCCAAAAACATTTTATAGAGAATTGAATAAAATCATCACCAAAAGATATGCGGATAGATATAAAGGAAAAGTGCAAAATAAGCAATTCATTGATGACCCAAAACATTTAATAGAGAACTGGGAAATAAAGCCACGGGAATAACATCAACACAAAAAAGAAGAAATAGACACATTTTGGAAGAAATATTTATGAAGACCCTTTGGGACATAGCACATATGATTACAGATAGTAAAATTAAAAGAAACATTAAGGAGTTTAGTTGTGAAGGATATGAAATCGGATGAAGTAACAGCCAGAGAAATTCAAACAAAATTAAAAAAAGCTCCCAAATGGAAAACCTCAGGCCCAGATGTAGTGCCTATCTTCTGGCTAGAAGTATTAACATCTTTAATGAAAGATTTATCCCAGAGTAAGAATTACTTATATGCACATCCTGAATAGACACCGACCTGGTTAGAAACAGGAAAATGGATACTCTTCCCTAAGAGTGAACCTGTAAGCCGCTTTACAAATTATAACTCAATAACATGCCTTCTGATGTACAAAATATATGGAAGAACTGATGCAGACAGAGGTTATAGTCATATAGGAAAAAACTCAATCATGGCAAAAGGATAATAAAGGACCTTCATATGGAGCAAAGGGTCATGTGTTGCTAAAAGAACACAATATAAAACTGTAAAAAGAGGAAGAATCAAAGTATGGCATATGTAGATTACAAAAGAAGCATTTGACAGCATATAACATTCATGGATAAAGGAGTGCTGAGAGAAGTATAAGACACATCCTACATTGATCAATTTCATTGCAGTGACCATGAAAAAGTGGCAAACCACTTTGCGGTTAAACCATGTCAAAGGTCAGATTATTATCCCAGGCATAAAATTCAAAGAGGGATATACCAGAGTGATTCTTTGTCACCACTGCTGTTTTATCTTGCTCTTAACCTATTAAGCTTTTACATAACAGCCTAGGCCATGATTACAATATGGCTGCCAGAAAACAAATTTGTTTAAAGACTTCTCATCTGCTTTTTGTGGATAACTTAAAACTGTATAGTTCATCAGATGAGGAGCTAAAAACACAACTTCAAGTGATTAAAACTTTATCAGATGATATGAGAATGTAATTTGGTCTTGATTAATGTAAAAAAGCAATATTTAAAGCAGGAAAGTTGTAGTACCAAGAAAATATCTGTCTGTGATATAAAGAAAGTTGAGTAGAAGGGAGTTTATAAATATTTGGGAATTGATAAAGGGTTGTCAATAAAACATGAGAAAATGTGAATAAAAGTTTGTAAAGAATAATTCAGAAGACTACAACTAATACTGAAAACATCCTTGACATCTAAGAATAAAGTACACGCTATATACCAATTTAATCTTCCTGCTCTGACTTACAGTTTTGGGTGATTGACTGTTCCCAAAAGGCATTTGAAAAGTTAGGAAGGAAAACATTAACAATGCTTCGTGCTTATTAAACAATGCATAAAATTTCAGTTTATGCCAAGATTATATATTCCTCATTCTGAATGAGGTAGAGGCATCCTCAAAACTGATTATGTGTACAGATCTGCAGTCGTGGGATTGAAAACACATTAGCTTACCTCATTAGAACTAACACAGTGAAAGTTGTAAAACATGAGCAGAAGAAGTCTAAAATGAGTTCACTCCTTAGTTTAGCAGAAGCATATCAGTGTCAAAGAGGAATGGAACTTAAACCAGAAGTAGACAAACATCAGACAGCAACTAAAGGTGGCAAAAAAAACAAAAGAAAGAATATAAGGAAAGTGGCCAGATGAGAAAGAAAGGAATGTGCAAAAGGCATAAATATTGTGGCAAGGACAGAGATATCTTGGAACAACCTCATGTTGATCAGGATTTGACACTGGAATTGTTAAGGAGAGGTGAACTGAAACCAAAAGATGAAAGGTTAATTATGATGGCCCAGGATACTGGGCTACGTGTATGTTGGTTTATAACGTCCATTGAACATGTGGGGGAAAACGACAAATGCAGGTTCTGTAAAAAAGAATTGGCAACAGTCACACATCTAGTTGCTGGGTATGACTCACTCATGGTAGAAGGGGTCTACTTTAATTAACCGAAAGCTGATGCCAGTGAATGCAAATCCATCAACACATATGCATCGAACCGCAAAATAAGCAAACTCACAAAACCATGAAATTACCGCAAAATTTGAAATGTGGAAGTGTTTTGGTTGGCCTGTCTGAGCTACAGATCCGTAAGGTAAGTGTGTGATAGTTACGGACATTAGGGTTAGGATTAGGGTGTGGGTTAAGGTAAGTGCATAGATAGGTAATGTAATATGGTTAATGTATTTAATGTTTAGGGTAGGGTTTGATGTAGGAGTTTGGTTAGTGTATTTGTGTGGTTTATTTATTTTGTTTGGGTATAGCTCCGTAGGGTAAGTGTGCGGTAGTTACCGACCTTAGGGTTAGGGAGGGTTTAAGGAGAGTGCATAGATAGTAGTGTATGTGGGGTTTAGTGTAGGGTTAGAAGTAAAGTTTTGGTTGGTGTATGTCTGTGGTTTATTTATTTTGTTTGGGTGGGTAGTGTGTTTTGGGTGGTGGGGTTGGCCGAGTATGACAATTCAGTATTTTGAGTTTCGCAGTTTTGTGAGTTTGCTTATTTTGCGGTTCGATGTATATGTGTCGATGGATTTGCATTCACTGGAATCAGCTTTCGGTTAATTAAAGTAGACCCGGCAGAAGGCCTGTGTACTGAAAGTCACAATAATGTGGCAAGACTAGTGCATTTGGGGATTGTGCAAACACTACAGTACTGAAGTAGTTAAGAAGTATTAAAACATGAATGACAAAGCATTAGAGAGAAAGATCACCCATTACCAAATATTCAAAAAACAGATGCGAGAAAACCAGGTATAGTAGTCCAGGAAAAAAAATCAAAAGTAGCATTAATCACTGAGATTGTTACATCCACTGATTACAGTGTCTTATGTACAGAGAGACAAAAAGTCATAAAATACCAAGATTTGTAGTCAGAAATGAGAAAAATGTGGAAAAAGAATAGACAGACATTTCCAATAGTAGTAACAGCAACAGGTGCAATAAAAAAGAATTTACAATTGTATTTAGATATGTTACTGATAAATATAAATCTATATGAATTGCAGGAGTCAGTTCTGGGCACATTGCAGATGTAGCTTAGCGCACTTCTGGCTAACATCAAAGATTGAAACAATATTCATTTCATAAACTTTAATCATACCCTGACTTAGGAATGGGGTCCATTTCCATCATGGTATTAGAAATCCCAACACTTTGGAGAAATTAAACTGTGAGAACATAAAGTTCAAAGAGATATTTATGTGTACAAAACAATGGGATGTGGAAGATTGAAGTGAATGTTAGATAATATTGGTCAAAGAGAGAATACTCTAGGCATTAGTTTTGTCAAAGTAAACTTTATTGTCATTCAGAAATCATGCATATGCAAAAAGTGAATGAAATTCCGTGTCTCCAGACTCAATGTGCAGACAACATATAGACTATTTTCACAGACATTTACACATGTAACACCTAGCTATTACATCACAGACATGCAGGTAGACAGAATAATATTGCACACAATTAGAAACACATTTTAACACTTTTCGAACTGAACACTTACTTGCATGAGACTTTAGTATTGCACAGGTACTTGGTTAAGACATTGCATTGATCCTTGCATAGAAAGAGACATTTTAGTATTGCACTGTGAACATTAGAGTATTGCACTATGGACCTTAAAGTATTGCACTATGGTTAATTTATGAACTTGTATGTATTGCACTGAAAGAAAAGATGCTTTACTGCATTGCTACTTCCCTAGATGGCCTATAAGTTACAGTCATTGTGAATATTGCACTAAGTATTATGTGAGACTGGTAACCAGGTTCTTGCACAATATGAGACAGTTTCTACTGACCCAGTTGGACATCATGGAGTGCAGTGGTTATTAGAGTTCAGCAGCCTGATAACATTACAGAAGAAGCTGTTCCTGAATCTCGTAGTTCTACAACGTATGCTTCGGAAGCTCTTTCCGGATGATAGATGCAGGGACAGTCTGTAAGCAGAGTGAGTGCAGTCTTTAATTATTCCTCTGGACCTGCTGAGACATCTGGACAAATACAAATCATGGATAGGTGGTAAAGCAGTCTTAATAATCCTCTCGGCTGTCTTCACCACTCTCTGGAGGGATTTGCACTCAGAGGTAGAGCAGCTTCCATACAATACTACGAGGTTGTTAGTCAGGATGCTTTCTATCATTCCTCTGTAGAAGGTAGTGAGAAATGTAGATGGGAGATTCACTGTCCTCAGCCTTCTTAAAAAGTGCAATTTCTGGTGTGCTTTCTTGACTATGACATTTGTGTTTGTATTCCAACACAAGTCCTCATCAGTGTACACTCCCAGAAACTTTGTGCTTCTCACTCTTTCAACTGTTTCCCCATTGATGGTGAGGGGAGAATGTTCCTTGTGATTTTTCCTGTAGTCCACAATTATCTCTTTTGTCTTGTTCACATTTAGTGCTAAGTTGTTATTTCCACACCAGGTAATCAGTTGTTCCACCTCATCTCTATACGCTGTTTCATTGTCATTACTGATGAGGCCCACCGCCGTTGTGTCATCAGCAAACTTGATGATGTGATTTGTATTTTACCTGGCTGTACAATCATGTGTTAACAGGGTGAACAGCAAGAGACTTAGTACACATCCTTGTAGAATTCCAGTGTTAAGAGTGATGGTATCTGAGGAGTTATTTCCTATGCACAATTTCTGAGGTCTGTCTGTGAGAAAGTCAAGAATTCAGTAAAGTGGAGTGCTGATGCCTAGTTGGAGTAGTTTCATTACCAGATGAAGAGGGATGACTGTGTTAAAAGCAGAGCTGAATTCAATGAATAGTACCCTCGCGTAGGTGTTTTTATTCTCAAGGTGTTCCAGCAAGAGATGGAGTGCTAGAGAGATGGCATCTGCTGTAGAGAGTTTTTTCGGTAAGCAAACTGCAGAGGGTCAAGATCAGCAGGCAGTCCAAATGTTATGGTGTCCTTGACGAGCCTTTTCAAAACACTTCATTATTGTGGAGGTGAGGGCTACAGGACAGTAGTCATTTAGGCAAAATGGTGGAGATTTATTTGGTAATGGAATGATTGCTTTATCCTTGAAGCATTTTGGAACTATTTGCTGACTCAGGGAGTTATTGAAGATATCCGTGAGGACATTTGTTAGTTGCACTGCGCAGTCCCTGACCACACACCGGAGGATATTGTCAGGCCCAGCTGCTTTTCTTGGGTTAACTCTGTGCAGTACCCTCTGGACATCAGCTGGATTGAGGGTGAGCATCTTTTGATTATGGCCGATGGGCATTTTCTTTGCTGTTGTCCTGTTCCTTTTCCTCAAATCTGCTGAAACAGACATTCAGCGTATTTAGAAATTCCTTGAAGTCCTCACATTGTGAAGATAGGGGTCAGTAGTCAGTTATGGACTGGATACCTTGCCATAAGTGCCTGGGGTCTTTTTGGTCAGAGAAGTAGCTCTGGATCTTTCTGGCATAGGTGCATTTTGCTTCCCTCACTCCCTTGTTCAGATTTGCTCTGGCTGTTCTGAGGGCTTCCCTGTCTCCAGACCTGAAGGCTTCATTCTTTGCTTTCAGTAGTTCGTACACCTCTCTTGTCAACCAGGGTTTCTGGTTGGATCATGTGATGATGGTTTTGGTGACTGTCAAATCATCCACACATTTCGAGATATAGCCCATCACTGCCTTGGTGTACTTCTCCAGGTTGATAAACTGGTTCTCAGTAGCCACCTCCTTGAATATGCTCAAGCATGTGCTCTCAAAACAGTCTTGGAGTGCTGAGACTGCACTCGCTGCCCATACTCTTACTTGTTTAACTGTTGGTCTTTCTCTAGTTAGCAATGGTTTATACACTGGTAGTAACCATATGGAGAGGTGGTCAGAGTTTCCCAGATGTGGGTGAGGCACTGCCTTAAATGCCAGCTTAACATTGCTGTATACCTTGTCCAGTGTGTTCTCAACCCTTGTTGCAAAGTCCACATATTGGAAATAGTGAGGTAGAACTGTTTTCAAGTTGGCCTGATTAAAGTCACCTGCCACGGATTCCTGTTTTGTAGTTCATTTATAGCTTGGTATACATATATATATATATATATATATATATATATATATATATATATATATATATATATATATATATATATATATATATATATACATATATATATATATATACACATATATATATATATATATATATATATATATATATATATATTTATATATATACACACACACACACACACACACACACACACACACACACACACACACATATGTAATATATATATATATGCTGTATGTTCTACTAGGACAGGTGGTCAGAGAAATTTAAGGCATTACACAGCTTCTGAATATACACACTGGGTAGGGATGTGTAATGTTACACATATCAGGCAGTGCATATAGGTAACTGAAAGAAATGAAGGCCTGAAGTAATTAGCATGGCTAAAATCATATAACAGGTATGCTGTCCTCTAGTTTTGAGAAGAAACTGGGAATTTTCTTATGTGTGTAATGATGCATGAACAGGCGTATGAAATGATAATTATAACAGGATGGAAACAAGATCAGTGCATGGTCAAGAGGAGAACAGACATCTATAGGAAACATTATCTTCAGGAAGTAAACTAGGAAATGTCACAATCAGCAAGAATTCAATAATGGTCTTAAAAAAAAGAATGAGGTGGTAGAATCTATAGAAGCTGGAATTAAAACATGACATATGTAAAGACAAAGGACAGAAACAAGAAAGGATAACATTGTGCATGCATTTCCAAACAATGGAGATGTGATGACAGAGTAATAGGTGTGGCAGTGAATGGTCAAATGTAATTCTAACACAAAGTTGCTTGAATGCCTCAAGAAATAATATAGAAGGGTGATAGTAAGTAAAAAAACAGTGTAATCTCTATGAGTCTACATAAATGAAGAGCAATCATGGTGAATTACACTTGCATCATGTTATCTATTAAGTCCATTAAGAAAAGACAACTGAAAAGCTAAATAGGATACAATAACAGGGAAGTTAACAGAAAGCAGATGGCATTCAGCCACAAATTCAAACGATCACAGTACATTCTGGGCACAAGTTTTTCCCTACCATGACAGCTTAGCTGATGTGGAACATTCCATCTCTCCCATCAACATCACGTGGCACTTACCATGCTTTCTAATTTAGGAAGAGCTCCACTGGCTGTTATGTTATTCATTCAGATCCTGTCCAGTAGCACAAAAGCATCTGAGAAGTCTGAGTGTAACACTGAATTTATTTATCATCTAAACCAACATTTCGGTGACTACTTTAATCATTCATTTCTTTTTTTGTTTCCAAGTTGTTACTATGTAGAATTTAACTCATAAACAGTTTTGACCATTACTTCCTACTTCCCTTTGTAAACACAAAAATGAATGTAAATGTTTCATGGCATGACTGGTTGCTTTGCTATATAGAGGCTCATTGATTATGCCTACTGGCTCAAGCTGAGGGTCCAAGATTCAGCATTAACCCCCGTTTGGAGTCTATATAGTTTACATGTCCTCCTTGCATTTGTGTGAGTTTATTCTGGGTATTCAAGTTTCCTCACATATCCCAAAATAAACTCATCATTAGGGCAAGTATTAACTGTCCAGATATATTTTATTTACCTTTACCCTTATGACACACATAATGCCTGAAATTGCCTACAATGGACTAGTTCTATGCTTAAACTCAGATGTTGTGGTTATGTTGCCTGGTTTTGTTCACCAGGAAATGTGTATTATTTGCAGCAATGCATGATACTCATGTTATAAAACACGTCAGCTGTTGCTGTTCAGTGTTACTCTTTCACCATTCATTTTTATCTGCATGTGTAGTTTTACGCTCTATTTCCTGTGCTTGTAGTATACTTGTCTTCTGCTACTTTGTTGAATGTCTGTTTATTCTGTCTACACACACCATTTACTGCAACATTGTAACTATGAGTTATACTGAAGTTGATACTTTAACAACCAAATATAATGGGTAGTTGCTCTATCACTGCACAGGAGTTTGCACAAGGCTCTGAACTCAAGTTTCTTGACACTTTTAACACTTTCAGTTTTTGGACATTTGCACTATTGACTGAGGTATTTTCCTCCATGTTATAAATCTACACTTTATATAGATTCATTCTGAATCCTTCCATTTGCACCAACATTAAATATTAGAAAACCAGGATGCAGGATTTCGATGGGCAAAGAAAAGGTTAATGACAAAAATGGTTTGACTTTTCAGACTGCAAAACTAAGTTGTCTTCTCAGGAATTCCTGATCCGTACTTTTACAATACTCTTTTCTGACACTCCTCATATGATGATGAAAATGTCTGCTTTAGGCCTTAAAGAACAATTAAGTTCAGTATGAATGGACAGATCCTCAAATTTTGACCAACACTATTCTACTGCTGTCTATGAGATATACAATAAACAGGTTCTTTTGAGATGTTTCAATCCTTTTTTTTTACATCAGAAGATTTGATAATAACCAGTAGTATTTGTTAGTCAGATACCATACGGTACTGACATGAATCATCTGAGGCAGATATTAAGCTACTTAATCATAATTCTAAACATGTTCTTCTTAAGCCATCATCCTCAACATAGTTAATTTGAATTTAAAGTTTATTTCTATCATGGATTTGATATAATAACTTGTAGTTACACTATTTTGTGTTTGATGTAGATGTTGTTCATTGTGTCAAACATTTGCAAAGAATATTTTTATAAAATTAATAATAAAAAAGTATTAACAGCAAATGTAAACAGTATGTTTCAGTGTAAAAACTGTATTTTTTTGTGATCTATTATAGTGGATAACAAAATTTGGTTGGCAGAAAGAGAATTTGTAAAAAGGCTGCAAGACAAATATGATTGCAAATCAAAATATGTTGTATACATAGTTTTATGTGGGCTGTGTTAAGCTTTAATATTGGGAGAACCACAAAGGAATTTCATAAAAGAATTTATGAACTTCTGACAGCTGTTGAAAAAGCAGACATGCTAACAAAGCATGCTTGTCATAAACCTTCAGACAGTAGGACAAATGTAAATTTTAAATTTTCTGTGATTGCTCACATTTCTAATTATGAATTTAAAGGTGAAGCAGAAGATGAGCTGGATTGAAAGGAGTACTGTTAGCAGATTAGATTGAATGCATGTGCTTTTCCTTGATGAATGATAGAAAAAATTTTAAAGTTGTGCTGAAGAAGAAAGGGTTAATTCATTTAGTGTATTTTAATTAGTCATGTGATTTTAGTCATGTGACTTTAAGAGATTATATAATGACTGAATACGTACTTACAACTTGGTCTGATGAAGTTCTGTTAAAAGAATGAAAGCGCTTATGAGTTGTTTGATTTTATTGTTTTATTTTAGTTCCTATTAAAGTTGCTTTGGATTATATTTATTGCAATCCATTTTTTATTTTTATGGGCAAACCTTAGTGTGTTATGCCTAATCTAAAATCCAGTCTGGATTCTAAACATTCTTGAGTCACTCATGACTTACTTTCAACCTTAATCATCAACTTCATTAGAATCTTGGCTATGCAGTCTATGGAGGGGCTTTAGACACCATATAATGTCAATTTAGAAATTTTAGATTTAGAAATGAAATCTCATGAATACCATCATTTTTTAGGGAGTGTTACTAAAACAATTTTGTCTTTGTACATTTTGACTTGTATACATAGTCACAGATACACCAGCATCTACCTGAAGTTTGAATTTATAGCTGCCTTGTAATGACATTTTGCAGTAGAAATGCCAAAAAGAATTGTGAATTCCTTGACAATTTGGTATGAAATATCAAAATGATACATTACAATGCCATTTTAGAATCTGAGGGGGAGAGGGAGGAGAAAACAATTTGTACATGCTAGCCAGTCTGTTAACTCCAGTCAAGAAAGTGTATGCTGCACATAAAATGCTACAGTATTTAGTGCTAATGTAGGCAATCATGTGCTTCTTGACTGCCTTTTTATCTCCCTTCTGAAGATATCTGAAAGACTGAGGGTGTTCCAGTAACATAATGTTAAAACCTGGTATAGCTGTGGGATGCATAAGATTCTTTTGTCTGCACAGTTTTGTAAGACCCCACCAGAGTATTGTACATAGTTCAGGAGACCTAATTTTTCCAATGGAATACAATCAGCGGCAGACAGCAAAAAAGATGCCCACTTTGCCCATATAGATTCAAAAAAGAGATTAAAAAAACTGAAGAGGTGTGATGTTGGCAGCATGGTAAAAAACAAGAGAATGACATTTAAAGACATAAGATTACATAAGATTAATGGCTCAGCTGGATCAAATGGAATTCACTTCTTGTAGCAAGTAATAATAATAAGCAGAACAGCCATCCTGAAGAAGCAGTAGGATCAACATCAACAAATAAAATTTAAGAATGTGAGGACAGACATAAATCCATTCTTATGATCTGTGGGAAGGAAGAAATACAACAAACAAGAATGCTAGGAAGAATCTACAACTAATCCATTTAATAAAGAAATGGGTAGACTAGGTCACACTGATGCTATAACTTTGGAATGTGTGTTTAATGTTTGTCTGTAGCTACCATCTCTAAAACCATCCATAGCTCTTAATGCATTATTGTAAGCTTAGTCTTGGATGCATCAGTCTAAGGCACCACTTGATATGAAAATTAGAAAAATTAAACATATCTCAGAATATCTTTGGACTCCTATCTGATGAAATATACATATCTGGACTCCCTTTCTTAGATAAGATGATGAAAATGTTGATCTACCTTTGTGGTATTGTCAGATCCTTAGATTCTTTACTCACTGTACATGAAGTAACACAAGTCAACATTAAATATTGGCCTTAAAAAGATTATTTTAATTGTATAAATGTAGAAACCCATTCAAAACTTATCCTTGATACATTTTAGATGCACCTCATTATTCTTAGAGTTCTTGCTAAGGCTTTATTTTTTTGTAACACGTAATATTTAAGCAGTAAGCAGATGAATCATACCTGAAGCTTTTCTCAGCCCTGCACAAAATTATAGCCTCTGTACCTTCTATTATGTCCACAGGTATATAGCAATTAACAAGTACTAAGCTAGGCAAATACTTTAAATATATAAATGACAAAAAATGTTTTATATTATTAAATAACAGAAATGTTTATAGATAGGCACACACACACACACACACACACACATATATATATATATATATATTTTATATATATATATATATAAATACATATACTATATAGAGATAGATGTTTTATATTATTAAATAACAGAAATGTTTATAGATAGGCACACACACACACACACACACACACACACACACACACACACATATATATATATATATATATATATATATATATATATATATATATATATATATAAATACATATACTATATAGAGATAGATATATATAGATATAGTTATAGATGCATACATACATGCATAGATATATAGATATAATTTAATATATTTTTTATTTTTTTAACTTAATAAAATAACAGGCATACCACATGTTACACATGGGCAGTAAGCAGTTAGAGTTGATGGGAAACACACTAGAATCCAGGCATTGACCATTGGTATATGGTTATGTGTATGTGTATGTGTATGGGATTCTGATGACACTCAATCAATTAGAGCAGCTGAAGAAGTTCATACCAGCAGATACATACATTCTAGTGTAAATTCTGGAATCCTATGGCAGGTGCATTTTAAAAACTGACAAGATTGATAGGACCTTCAAGGAGCATGTAAGGCAGGACTTAGTGATGGATGTGAATGCTGTGGGTAGGCACAACAGATCAGTAACCCATGCCTACCATAAGGTCACTATCATGACACACTATGCTTGAATAAAATATCAGGCCACTGCAATCAAGAGAATGGGCAGAGTATGGCCATCAAAGTCCTCCAACCATCCTCACAGACATGGAGGAGTTCTTTGTACTTTTGTTTAGAGATAGACTCTAATACCTGGTGGACACCTGGATATCAGAATTGGACTGTTAGTGCCATCACATATCACTATCAGAATTAACAATTTGAATGTCCATATGATACTATCAGTGCTTACTGATGCACCACTGTCATTAGCTTTGTGGGTACTTTTCCGTTATCGAGGCAACATTTGCAATGAGAAGTATGTAGAATCCCTTTGGGCCCAACTAATATTTTCTTGCACTTTATCCCATACAGGTATCAGTTTATCACATCTCCATATCATATAAAAGTTTGCATTATTTGTGCTACTGCATATATTTAACAATTTATCACAGAAAATACATATTAATGCAACTCCTTTCATGCCGTCAATTTATTAAAGGAATCCTGACAATATATTGGAAGTGTCCCTGATATGGTGTATTTACCTCTGATTATTTTTTTACTTTGCACTCAGTTTAGCTATGATTATTTTTTGACTTTGTGCTCCATTTTACAGAAAATTGTCTCAAAGCTATGATGCATTTGATTGGTGCACCTTACAAACACGACAGAAAATATTGTTAGCAACATCCTGTTTTCATCACCAAAACGGGATGCACTATATCATACAATATGGAAAAAAAAAAAAACTATGGGCCAAAACTGGGACACTTTTACAAATGCGCAGTGTAACACGTTCAAGTAGGAAGCTCGCAGCCCAAATACAATTTATGACAATTTCTTTAGCTGACCTGATATGATTCAGCATTATTTAACATAAGTGAAAAACGTAAACATGAATATCCTCAGTGTGAAACCAGGACAAGAGAACTCAGTTCTTCAATATCTTTTGGTAAGATATGAAACACACATATTTTATATATTTATACAAATGCATATTATTTGTTTATTCTGTAATACCGATTTTTTTTAAAAGTATTCAGTCCCTGAGGCCAAAACAGCTGTTGCCCCATAAACGGAAAAGTACCGCTTTGTGTTTCTCTCCCTGGAGGTTTATAGGGATGCAGCATGGCATCAAGGAACTGGTGGGAGATGCATAAGGCAGATGTTTGCAAAACTCATACTGTGTCTTCTGATGCCTACTGGAAAGTTGCCATAGCAAGGATGTAACACAAACCTCAGTACCCACATGGACAGGTATTCCACACATCCCACACAATTCTGTTAGGATGGAACATCAACATTGCACAGTAGGGAAAAATCGAATGTTATGATGTCATCTCTGGCCAAACAGTAGCACTCCATTATGTCTTTGTCATAGTGGTGATGGAATGCCAGAGATGAGATGGACCTTTCTGTCATGTGCAGGATGACGAAACACAATATGTAGATATTTACTGGAGGAATGGCTTCTAATACTTGTTTTTAAGACAAAATGGATTTTAATCCTAGCAGATTTGCACTGTTTGTCTGTTCATCATACAATAATAGAGTACAGATTCTGTGTTCAATATGACTCATCACATAATTTTTACACATTATTGAATCATACTACCACGTCTTTTACTCTCATTTACTTTCACTGTGAACTTAATTGTATAATGTGACATATTTTCATATTGTAACAAGGTCATTTACATATGATGTAAATGGTAGTATAATTGTACTATATGTGCCTCTGAATAAACCCTCCACCCTTTGTGTAACAGCTCATCACAGTATTTTGCTTAACTGCTTCCCGAATCCTGAGATTAATATTAATAACTATATTTGTTTTTGACTTATTAGAGACATCTAGACTTTTCCAATTTATTTTAATACTGTGTCTTGAAGTGGGGGTAATTCCAGTCCAAGTCTGTACAGTTTGCTAATGAATTACTAGTTTGAGCAAAAAAATTGCTTTTTCCAATAAATAAAGCATTTTGTACCACTGACAATAAACATTTTTAGTCTATCAGGAAACAAAACATGAGTTTTTGATATTATTTTTGTTTTATTTCTTTAGCCATTGAGAAACACATATTTCGTTCTTAGCACAGTTTTGAACCATAATCATTATTGGTCCTCATATTGTTTCCTACTTTGATAAGTAGATAGGAGAGTTTGGGGTTGCTAATAGTTTTTCTAGAGACACATTCACTCAGCACTAACTGATAATGCATTTTATAGTTTTAGTGTCTCTGGCATCCAGCTAGCTATGAAATGCAAGTGTAAGTCCATTCTGTTTTGTCAGCCACAGGGTATACTCATAAACAATCCTTCCTTGGCTTGGTTTCCATATCTTCAAGATGATCAATAAGCCATGCATTTTGGCAAAAAAGCCATTTTATTTGGTTTGCATTTCATTTAAGCAAAGTGCCTTTTATTTGATTTGCAGAAACATGGAATTTAACATTTCTCTGTATTCAGGACATTTCTTGAACAATTGTCATTTCAGTGTGAAACTGCACTACTTTTAGAGAAAATTCCTAAATGAAAGACATGTCCTGAAAGCCATGTTTCAATGGCACATCTTAGGACATTTCTAAGTACTATTTTTCTTTAAAAAAAATTCAACATTGAATGGCAGAGCAAAATACCAAATTAATTAAAATCCATAATTTCACAATGAATTTCCAATATTTAAGTCTCAAATATGTTATATTATTATTTAGGACCATATTGTAATAATTAACTAAGAATAAACAAAAAGAACAGGGAACCAGTATGGGATCGTGCAAAAAAAAAAAAAAAAAGCACAAGGAGGCTCACCTAGTAACACTTAAGTGGTTTAAATAGTACCGACAGTCTCAAATGCACTTGTAGAACATTCTTTAGTAACTAGGTCAGATTAGAAATCCTAACTGGTGACTTCAAAAACTGTGCAGGCTAGTAAGGAAGTTATAGGATTGCCAGCACTTAGCAGTATCTTAGAAACTTTGTAAATAATGCCACGAACCCCAGTCATAGTTTAAAAATCACTTATATTAAAAAACAAAAAAACATAAATATGGTTTAGCACTTTCATCCCAAACCTTGTGACTTCTGAACTGTTGATTACAAGTTAGAAACTCCATTAAATACTAAAATAAGTTACCAAATGACCAGTCATCAGTCACAATCAATTAAGCAGTAGAAGATAAAGAAATATACAAAGTTAGATAGTTTTAATACATCAAAAAAATCACTGTACCTAAAATTCATACAAAAACAATTTGGTGTGTATAATTCATATTAAAAACCTATGAAAAAATTATGTGAATAAATATTTTTTTATTCAAAGACTTATTGTAAGGTTAAAAAGTTTAAAAAGTGCTAAAATATAAAGTGTGGAAATAGGGTTAGATATGTGCCTTGTAAAAGGCTAAGAAATGTACAGAGCTAGCTATTATTAAAGTTTAGCTGCTCTGTTTTTTAGAATGGGGATAACAGATGTAAATTCATTTAAACCAGGGAGTGTTGTAGCATTAAGTCTTAGTTGCCATATTAGCTCTCTCCTCTCTAATTCTGTTTCCCATGCACCACCTCTGGGAGAGAAAAGAACAGTTTCCAAGGATACCAAACTGAAATCCAGTGTAGGTGGAGCATAATTAGATTGTAGTACCTATTCTTATGATATGTAACTAGTCTATGTATTTCAGTGCTGCAAGTTTTTTTTTTTTTCAAAAGTACAACAGTAGGGTGGAAAGGTAGGTTGAATATACTTTTCCTTGTAGGTCTCATTTTTGGTGTATTTAAAGAATTGCCAGGCCCAGTCCTTTGGTTCTTAAACATAACTTGGAAGGGAGCTTTCTTGTGCAGAGTTTCAACGCTACTTGTGTGTCAGCTAAATCAGTTTTAAAGGATGGCACAAATTTAAAACATTTTTTAAGAAGTGGAAAACGTTTTTTGATAGTGTTAAGGTCCGTATAGTTGTAAATACTAAAACCCTGGTAGGTGAAAACCTTACCACAATGTGTAACAGAAATGCCTTCACTGTACTGTGAAGTTACAATATTACTAGGTGGATCACCTCTGTTTAATTGTTCCTTTTCCAATTTCTCCCCCTCCCTCTGTTTCTCTGTCCCCTTGGACTCCGGGGTTCTTCTAAAAAATATTCCTATCTATGCTGGTTTTCTATCCTTTTAGATCTTCTCAGTGAGGGGAAACTGTTTTCATATATTTCACCATTAGAGTCAGTAAATTTGTTAATATATTGTTTCGTTTGGACGCATTCAGTTGTGCAATGTTATCAGAAAGGACATTAGTGTTGTTAGCCAAGCTAGGTCTAGGTGTGCAGTTGCAGAAGAATAACTGTTAAAGTTAACTCTGGAAGTTGGTATGCCTTCCTTTGTAGGTATTCTGCCGTGTCTCTGTCCAATTTCTTATTTTTCATATTTAAATTCTGCCTAGCACTGTTTTCTACCTTAGAAAAAAATACTGTTTTTTGCAGTGGTTAGCATTGTCGCCTCACAGCAAGAGGTTCTCCCATTCGATTCTCAGCTGGACCGCCTTCTGTGTGGAGTCTGCATATCCTCCCCATGGTCACGTGATGTTTAAATACATGCAGGTAGGTGTGTGCATGAATGGGTGTGCCTTCTTTGAAGGTTGGGTGTCGGGCTGGCAACTCGGCACCGTAAAAATCCACTGCCAATCATTAGCAGACCAGAGTTCCACTGTGGCGACCCTTAACCGGGAAAAGCCGAAAGATATTACTTTACTGTTGTCATTATTATGCCCAAACAACAAGTCTTTTGTAATATCCAAGTTCAGATTGTTCAATTCATCAAACAACTGATTAATTTTAATGTTGTTGAATTTAACTATCATTTGAATTAATTTCAGTCCATGTCTATCAAACATTTCACTTAATTAATTTAGTTCTCTGTTATTCAACATTATTTATGAAGTTTCTAAGATACTGCTAAGTGTTGGTAAACCTCTAACTTCCTTACTAGTCTGCACAGGTTTTGAAGTCATAAACATCTCCAAACATACATGTATACACAAAGACACACACAGTGTTGGGACAGCTTTTGGGTCACTGAATTATTTATATATTTGCTGACATTATTTTCTAATACTCTAAGTGCCTCCATTTTTATTTTTTTTCCTAATTTACTGTTTTTTGCACTTGTTTTTAGTCATTTTTTAATTTAATTGCATTTATTTAAACTGTATTTGCTTTAATATTGCTACGCACTCATGTGTTAGCTTGCACTGCATTTGAATTGTTTTTACTGCTGTTTTAGCTGCTTTTCTGTAAAAAACAAACAAAAAAAGTTCTAAGCTTGTTTCCCACCTTTCCTATAACTAGTCAAGACCAGATACAGATTTGCTATATCGAGGACTGTTTGTAAGCTTCTGAGCCCACCCAAGCCTTTCTGTGTTGGAGGGAAGCCTTCTAGCTTATCGGTGGGAGTGGTAAGCACTAGGCAGCCTATCTACTACAAGAGGAGTGGTTTCTGGCCCAGAACTTGCAGTTTATTGGCCGTTTTTCCATCCCTTTCAACTTTCTGGTTTAAAAGCCCACATTTGCACTTGTTACCCGCCTTTCTTCTAACTAGTCCAGTCCAGATACAGATTTGCAGTATCCAAGACTGTTTGTAAGGGCAGCCACAGTGGTGCAGTGGTTAGCATTGTCACCTCACAGCAAGAGGTTCTCCGGTTTGATCCTTGGCTGGGGTGCCTTCTGTGTGGAGTCTGCATGTCCTCCCTGTGGTCGGGTGGGTTTCCTCCGGGTGCTCCGGTTTCCTCCCACATCCCAAAGACATGCAGTAGGTGGATTGGACACACTAAATTGGCCCTAGGTGTGAGTGCGTGTGCCTTCTGTGGAAGGTTGGGTGCTGGGTTGGCATCTCAACACTGTAAAACTCCACTGCCAATAATGAGCAGACAGGTGATCTGCTGTGGCAACCCTTAACCGGGAAAAGCCGAAAGAAGAAGAAGTTAGCATTGTTAAGGTGACATAGTTACTAAAGAACATTTTACAAGTGTGTTTGAGAGTGTCAGTACTATTTAAGCCACCAAAGTGCTACTACATGAGCCTCATTGTGTTATTTACTTTCAAAACAAAATCCCCCCAGGAAGTATAAACTGCTGGACCTGCTGCTCATACATCTTTGATTATACTGACCTTATCAAAATTAGGACTGTATTTTGTGGAGGTCTATAAACTTGTGATTAGAAATGCCTCTTGAATCGATAGTTTATATGACTAAGTTCACAACACTCCTGTTTAAATATGAAATACTGAGGCCCTTTCACGTTCAGCTTGCCTTTCTTCTCCATCAATCTCCCAATGTCTTTTGGTTCTCTCATATCATGTGTTTGGGTTCTATAAACCTGATAATATTCTTTATAATGATACAGGTCATCAATGTTTTAAACTTTTGTGCTTGTGACCATAAATGAATGATACAAAGCATGCATGCCTATCAAAATTGTAGAATAGATTATCATAGTTAATACATTCAGCAAATGTACATGACTTGTAGACTGTCATGACATATTTTAGAAAGTGACTTATTTCTACATTTCCACCCAAACATTTATTTGAAAATACCATATTGCATGATCCTGAATGCTTCACCTTTTCTGTATATAGACATTTATCTAGAAGTAGATGTATGTTAAATGTTTTATATTATTATTCAAAGTAGTATGTCTAGGATACTGTGCAAATAGCATTGGTATTGGTTTGTTGCAGTCAGGGTTAGATTATAAATAAAGCATGCAGCAAAGTAACAGATCTCAGAATAACTGTGATAATTATTGTGAAACTGTGTTTATGACAGAACAAAGCAGACTTTAGGATTAGTTACTGCGTTACTTAGAATGGCCTCAGCTCAGAAAATTGTATTTTTAATGAAGTAATATGTTTGGCCATTGGCACTTAAATTCAAAATAACACATTTGTCCTTTTTTCTGACCTTCCTTTGATTTAAGGAGAAGAGCAGGGCTATGTTGCTAGCTAAACTGCTGCACAGACTAAAAGCAGTATTATTTTTTTACATTCTGTCTTGTAGCATAATGTTCTTTATGTCAGCACTTTTCAACATGCTCCCATCAGACTCACATTGCTTAGTGGTCGGGATATATATTAGTAGATTTAATTATATATTCACCTCACTGGATAGAATAAGCAAATCTGAACTCATGAGGCGATTTAGCAGCAGAAATTATATTTTTATGTGCATTTAGTCTTCTTGTTCTGCTGGCTTAAGTACATAAAATTGCAGTAAAATAGGTTACAATCACAGCCATTATGGAACAGTCAGAAAATAAAACTTAACTTTTATGTATTCTGTGTCATAAAGGGACTAAAAGATTGCTTGGGAAAGACTCAGAATGCAGATCTATCTGTACATTTTTAAAAGTAGATTATAATATATTCCAAGGTATCAGATTTGCTGCAGATTATTTACAATTTAGATTTTAGGTTTTTCAGTTATATTCAGCATGGACTGCAGTTATTTAATCTTGGTTTTTAATAATTAAAATAATAAAAATAATATTGTATAATACTGTACTGTAACGTTGACAGATCACACTAAATAAGGAACTGAAAAGGAATCATACTAGTTAGCAAACCTCAGCATATAACTTTGCTCTTCTGTCACAAAGATTTCCCTTGAAATACGATACAGTAATGAGGCTATAAAAATAATACGACTATAAATCTATGTGGTTTACCTCTTGTAGCACTAAGTGCACTAATGGATGTTAGTAAAAAGGAAAAACACAATAGCTTCAGACTAGCAAGATTTCCACCAATACATGTTTAAGATGGGGCATCTGTTAGTTTTCAGGCCATTCCTTTCCCTTGAACATATTTTAGTAAGTAATAATTTTATACAGTATCCTATGAATGCTATAGGGAGTCAGTAATACCTAGAGAACAATAGCAAATGATACCTGTTTCTTTATCCCAAGAAAAATTGCACTATTCTCAACCTTTGCCTAAGGAGCAGTGAAATTTATTGCTGTACTATATCTGCTGTAAATGCTAGCTGTTCATGTTATATATTCTTTAATCACTACAAATGTGATTAATTCTAGCATTCTTTTTTAAGTGTGCTATGACCCTGTTTTCACTCAGAAGTATCCCTAGGTTTGCCAGCTGTTCAGGGCTTTGATATCGCCAAATGCTGAAAGTACTACAGCATGCCATTTGCTTATGTATGTATCTATGTACCTATGCATGTATGCATGCATTTATTTATTTGTTTGCTTGCTTATACTGGTATTCTCACTAGAAATAATATGTCTAACAGCTAGCAGTGCTTCTAACATGACAGCATAAAATCACTCATGGCATTCAGTGTTACTAAATAAAATCTCTCGTGCCATTCAGTGCTACTAAATAAAATCACTCATGGCACTCAGTGCTACTAACATGACAGCATAAAATCACTCATGGCATTCAGTGCTACTAACATGACAGCATAAAATCACTCATGGCATTCCGAAAATGTTTGAGGAATAATAGAAAGAACTGAGAACTTGTAGCTAATCAAAGATGGAGGGATAAAAAAAGAAATTGCAAGTTCACAAAGGCTGGTGACATTGAAATAAGAGGTGAGTGAGTATAAGTAGCATATATGAAAAGTCATAATCAAGAAAGGTGGAAACTGGGATGGGGGAGGATAAGTGAGCCATAGAACCTGTCTGGCAATTGGATAGCTAATTGACTTGTATGATAACAGATGTGGGGGAGTTGTCTCACAAAAACGGGCAAATAAGGGCATCCAGTGAATGCAAAACTAGAAATATATGCAGTGGTTAGCATATATAGGACAGAAGAGAGGAAGAGCATTAACACAGGAGAGAGACAGAGATGGAGCATCACAAGTTTTAGATGTGGTATAAAGAAAAAAAAACAGGAAGAGGAGGAAGAATGGGTAGGCAGGTGGAAAAATCATGAAGGAAATTTCGTAGAACAAGGATAATAGGGGAAATTATTCAAATTACCAAGAAATGATGCATGGTGGGGGGACTAATCAGAGAGTTACAATGTTTGGATACAGTATAGAAAATTGTATAAGAATAGGAAAAAATATACCAGTGAATGATGGATGAATGAGGAGGCAACAGCAGCAGGAGGAGGAGGAAGAGGCTGATGAAATGTTAAGTTAGAAGAGAACAGGAAAAGTGGGACTGTAGAGGCTTGGTACTAGAGAGCACTGTGACATAGACAGACATGAGGAAAGGAAAGGATGAAGTAATGACATGTACGTGGAAATAAAACATACATAATCAAATGCTACTAAAAAGATTGCTGGGTGAGTAGAAATAGTTGGCAGGTAATTATACACATTGTGATTGGGAGATCTGCTGTGCAAAGACACAAAGATGACTAAGGACACACAGGCAGAATTGTATACTATTTGAGAGGTGAGTCAGATAATAATAACGTATCATGGGGGGGTCATACTAATTAACTGATGGAGATAACATGGGAGTATCAGGGATTTGTATATAGTATACTCACCAGACTAAGGACAGACAGGCAGAATTGTATACTATTTGAGAGGTGACTCAGATAATAATAACAACTTGTCCTAGGCTCTATGAATGTTGTGTGCGAATAGTGTATGCAAACCGAAGATTGCAGTATACGTAACATGGGGGGTCATACTAATTAACTGATGGAGATAACATGGGATTATCAGGGATTTGTATATAATATACTCACCACGCCTGACAATGAAGGTTTTAAAAACTAACCTTATAAAGCACATTGCTACTAAAGTCTTTCTAAAATGTAAACACAAAGGAGCTGCCAGTACCAGGAGGTTAAGAACCAAAATGAAATGCATCAGTGCCACAAGCCATATGACCCAACTGTCAAGAACTTATTCTCTGAGTTCTCTGAACTTTGAATTCTGATGAAGTCCTGATTTTTTGGACAAAAGATCTTAACTCGAATAAAGTTCTCTGTTTATTTCTCTACCTTGAGGAATTCTTGAGAGTTGGGTCATGTGACCTGTGGCTGAACTGAAGACACAGATTTTGACAAACATTATTTATCAATAACTAAGAATTTCCAAAACTCCCACTTCCGTATCTGTGTAGTATAACCTGTGTTATTTTTGTAGTATCACCTGTGCTAATTTGTACTTCCAGATGCATTCAGACACCTGCTAATCATAGATATTTTGTATTCTCTCAGGCCGTGCAGTATGTTACTGCTATTTTTATTCCCTCTGCATACTGCATTCACAAGACTTTTGCCTAAATAATCACAACAGAAATCAAAATCAAGTCACAAGGAAAACACAAGAGTAAGCTTCAGCATTTTTTTCTTTTGTCTGAATTGCACCCAGTAAGCTGACAGTTCTGCACATCATGACTCCATGACACCAAAATAGGTGCTGGGCTATTTCAGTTTAGCCCCTACACTTTGCTTATATATAAATACTTTCTCCTTTGTGTATTTGTTGGAATGCGTCTTTGCAGACAAATGTCCATGTCCTGAACAGACTTACCTCAGTTTGTACTGTACCACTTGTTTCACTTAACTGGATTTCATGCCAACAATACTGCCATATTTAAATTAACTCCCTCTCTCTTTAAGCTAAATATATTACTCCAAGGTCAAACCCACTGAAGTCATGTAGGTGTTATAACCACAATAGTTTATTCAAATGATTTAGGCACTATATATACCAGCATTTATCTACTTCATGGTTATCTTTTAAATAACTAAACTGTACATGCTGACATCCATATGGCTGCTTTACACTGGAGACCTGGCTGAGGTGTTACGTGTTCTATTCCATCTTTTTACACCTGCCTTCACTTTACACCTCTCCTCTACCACCATTCGCATTCTCCTGTTACTTTATTTCATGTATACTTCCCCAGCTCCTGATACTACTTAATCTGTTTAATAGCACTCTGCCTCAAATGATCAATATCTATTCCACTAAATCAGACCCCATTACATCACCTCCCCATTCAAACTCACCCATAGCTCATTTCTTTTATAGTCCCACCCTCTACCCCTTACCATTATACATTAAGATTTTAATTCACTTGATCAGCATTTAATTCTTATAGGTTCATAGGTAAGTACTAGGCTAGCTGCCCTTGCAGACCATTTTAAGCTTACCCAATTTCCCTTTTGGTGCTTGAACTAAAATATTTCATTTGGTGTTAGGTTGGACTTATCCATCCCATGGTCGATGATTATATGTTACCTCTAGTAAGAATAATTCACATCATACCATATATAACTTGAGGGGACCCATGCACAGGATAAAGCATTTAGGAGCTGCCTCTATCTGCTAGCAGTAAAGGGACCATCCTGGAGTAAATTTTCTGTTTCCCATCCATAGATCCACATTGCTCTTGCATATGGACAGGGATGAGCTTTGTTTTATGTTGATAGGAAGTCTCTTCCAGGGCAGCAGTATCCTCTGTGTGATATACCTGTCCCTCCAAACTCTTCTCATTATGTTTCAGAAGACATTCATATCCTGGACCAAGTATTTCTGATGCCATTTGATTTGTTGTTGTAGGGTCAAAGGATGTCTTGTATGCCAGACAACAGTCTGTAGGATACAAAGTATAGTGATTGGGCTTTGCGCAAATTGTTTAGGCTTTGTATCCTTTTAGTAAGGTATTTCTCTGGGCATTCTACTTGCTGCATGTGTCTGAACAGATATACGCAAAAGGGGACATTACACTGAATGATTGGCCTAATGAAGTCTGAGCAAAGGGGACAATGACATCAATAGATCTAGTAGATCTAGATGTAATTCCTTTGTTTATAAGCTGCACAACATAGAAGGACTTTCTTATTACAGCAGACACATGTTGCTCAAACGTTAGATGACTGTCCACATAAATACCCAAATTCCAAACAAGTGGGTCATCTCTTAGAGGCAGAGTGTCAATGTATTAGTTCCCTGAGGCAGATGACTTCCCAAAGGATTCAATAATGCATTTTTGGCATTTTGTTTCAGTCTGTGATTCTGACACCAGTTATTTAATTGTGAAAAAAAAACTTCCTGCTGGATGGCTAAGTCATTTGGGGATTCAATGACTGCTCATAGCTTGCTGTCATCTGCAAACATAGTCAGACAGATTCCTTTGGTAATGGCTTTTACTTCAGAGAAGTAGATCCCAAACAGGAGGGGTCCCAGCAACAAACCCTGAGAGATGCCACTGGCGATTGGTCTTTTTGTGGTGGTAACTTCCCCTATTTTGATCTGTGCCCTATCTGTGAGACAGATGGCAATCCAGTGGGTGATGTAGGGGTTTACTCTAAGTTTATTTAGCTTTTCTTCCATGCTTGAGTGATGAACTCTGTCAAAAGCTTTGGCCAGGACAAGATATGCAGTGTGTATCATTTTACCTTCATCCATTGCTTTGATGAATTTTTTTCAAAAAAAGGCCAGCAGATTGAGTAAATATGACCAGCCCTTGATGAATCCAAACTGAGACAGGTCCAGTGTTTGGAGGTTCCCTGTGTCATTATTGATTAGTTCCATAAGCCTTTCCATGGTTTTGCATATGAGGCTGGTTAGACTTATTGGCCTGTAATTGCCTAGGTCTGTGGAAGATCCTTCCTTATGCAGGGTAATGCCTATAGCTGTTCTCCATTCACTATGTACAAAACCTGTATAGCGGCTGAGGTTGAACAATATTTTTGCGGGTGGGGGGGATGGCAAAATTGTGCTTCATGCTATTTAAAATGCAGATCCAGAGATATCTTGGGACCTGTTGATACAGTATTTTAGCTGTCGATAGCCCTTTTAGGAATTGGTCTTGTGTGAGTCAATATCTTGTTAGATAGACAGAGAGGGGAGACGGCTAAAGTTTGAGCTGAATTTGTCAGCCAGTATGTTTGCTATATGTTCAGTAACAGAGCATGTAACATGATTCACAATCAGCTCTGCATATTATTAAATTGTGCTTCTGAGATTATAAATATAACTGAAAAAGGGCTTGTGATTGTCTTTGGCTTGGATGTTTATTTTAGCCTTAAACTTTGCTTTGAAGGATATTATTAAGCTCCGGAGTTGCTTGTTTATGTGAATGGTGAATACTCTATCATTCTGGAAATAACTCTTCTTACTTTTGGACAAACTTTTCTTCCTTTTATTGTAAAACTTGTTGATATTTTGGGTCTAGCTTGAAAGTTGTTTTTCTGGAATTTGCCCTGCATTTGTCTGTTCAGGGTACAGCTGCAGCTATGCAACTTTCACATGCTGGTATAGTGTTGTGGTGTACTGTCATGTATATTCAGCAGAACTTTCCGGGATTGGTAGGGATTTAAAGCTTATCAGCACAGCTCTCAACCTTCCATCTCCAAAATGAGGAACACTAGCCCTCATAATGTGGAACAAATGGGCACAATGTGGAACACATTCTAATGGCTTACTAACAACTTCAAATTGGAAGGTCATAGGATGGTTAAAATATGCTGGTTTTACTTATAAAGAAGATCTTCTAAAGAATTAATATGATTCATTTCTATCCACCATGGATTTCACTTAAAAAAATCCTAGCACTGAATGTGTGTCAGAGCCTTTCAATGTGGAACTTCGAGGAACATGAACTTTTTAAGACCCCAAATGAGGTACGTTCCTTGTAATGAGGTACATTTGAGAGGTATGCTTATCAGTGTATCACATAGGAGCAGGTAGTTTGTCTTAGAGACATTTCTAAAGGTAGCTTGGGTACAACGGGTTTCTGTTTTCAATTTTATTTTGAAGGAGATGGTTTTATGGTCAGAACTAACAAGTGATGAAAATACGCAAGGGATGGCACGGGACGGCCTCATATTAGCAAGAACAAGATCCAAGATGTTATTCCCTCTAGTGGCTGTGTAATTGTTCCAGGGCATTTGCATTGACAAGATTCAGGAATTTCTGTGCTTGTGAACTAGTGGTAGTGTAGGATTCCCTGTTTATAGTTATATAGTTTATATCACCTAGGAAATGATTTTGAGTTTAATAATGAGTGATTCTAGTTCATCTAGATGGGTGTAGTGGCCTTTCTGTGTCATAGAAGGAGTTCTGTAGCTACTTAATATATGGTATAGGGGATCTACTTCACATGGCCAAAAGACCATAAAACTGAAACTAATTTAGCAGAGATGACAATATCGAAACTAAAGAGCTGAACACCGTACGTTTTCCCAGGGCAAGTAAACACTTGCTCAAAACTACATTGCAGCAAACCGAACTATGTGAATCCCACCATCCACACACCCCCACCTATATATACCAACTCCAGGATCACACTACAGTGGGGAAGAGGACATATGTGCCCATGTTGGGCAAGTGTTTACTTGCCCTGGGGAAAAAGTATGGTGTTCAACATTTTTAATTTTGGTATTGATGTCTCAGCTAAATCGGTTTCAGTGTTATAGTCTTTCGACCATGTGGAGTTGACCTGGTAAAAGACCTTTCTGATGGTTATTTGGACATGAAGAAGTTCTAGTGCATCATACTGCTTTACCAGCCTTGATATGAGTCTCTTCTAGAGGAACACTGGGGCACCTTCATCTTCTTTTCCCTTCCTGTGTAGTAGCTGGTCAAAATGTGTGGAAAGTGTTACAGCCTTGTACAGCCAGAGTGCTGTCAGCTGTTTTAAACCATGTCTCAGTCTCCAGACAGAGTTCTACGACCTCCATTGTGAGAAGGGCTTGTAAGGAGTGGAGTGTTTTTGTTTAGACTCTTAGCACTGATAAGTAACACCCTCATATATTGGTTTGCCTGCTTCATTATGTTGGTAGGTTTATCTGCTTGGCATTGCCTAAAAAGATACTATTGGGTAGACAATATAGCACACCCTGCTAAATAAATTGTATTAATCAAAGTCTTTCCCTATCATAAACCTCAACAAAAATATCCTCAAATATCCTTCATTCGCATTGCTAGTTCCCTTCCTAATAATACAAACTTACAATTTTCCTTCATTTCAGTTCACAAGAAGTCCCAGCCAATCTCATTATTAACATAATAATGTCATTCCTTAAGAGCTATTAAGTTCATATTAAGTACACCAGGCTAACTTGTACTTTAAAAAGATAAAAAAAAATCACAATTGACTTGTCATTTAGGAACACCTTCACCCCCTCACCATTAAACTATAGAAAAGCAGGCAAATTCCAATCAAGTAGAGTGGCAGAACATACACTACCTAGTTACAAAGGGTCTATTTCACCAAATCAAAAAGACCTGTAATCGAATGTCATTTACATAAAAAATGCCGCTCATCAAAGTCACACTTGTGGTGGGCTGTGCCCCCCACACCCCCCGCTAATTATACATATCAACTCCAAGATCGCACTACGGTGAGGAAAGGGCAAATTTTCCGATCTTCACTACACCTCGATCTCACTATAAACACCTCGATGACCAGCATTTTCAATGTAAATGCTGTTTGATTATGGGTCTTTTTGATTTGGTGATATAGACCCAGCTACAAGCATTAGTTGTACAGATTAACACATCAACTTGTCTCCTTGTTCTTTTTTCTGTTTTCATTAATAAAGTGCCACTTGACCTCCCACACCTCCTTCACTTATGGTGATGACATGGTCTTATTTCACTCAAACTTGACCTTCTTGACCATACAATGACTACAAGGTGACTTCCTTTCTTTTATCAAATGGCTTGATAACAAACAGCTAATGCTGAATACTTCCAAAACGAATGCAGTGCTGTTTGATGTGGGAGGAAAAACTCTCAATCACTTCTTATCCATTACCACCTTGAAAACCTCATTGATCAAGACATCTCCTCCAAATACCTTAGTAGGTAGCTTGATCCCACACTGAACTTTCACCTTCAACTAGAACAGCTATGGAAGAAAGCTAATTCCTATTTTGGTTCTATAAAAGTTCTCCCTCTCTTTCCAGATCAACCAAGAATGTCATAGGCAAAACATTCTACTAGCCCATTTTGAATATGGATGTCCACTGGTTGCAGCAGCATCCAAGAAAAACTACTTGACCATCCAAACTATAAGCAACTCTATCTGCTGCATTACCCTCTCCCCTAGAAATGAGCATCATTGTATCATGCTTAATAAAGCCAGTTGGCTACCTGTCCAACAATGTACCAACCTGCGTCTTGGATCCCAACTCTATAAGCTCTTCAAAGTACACTCCTCTGCTTCCTTTGCCTCCAAACTCTTCAAACAACCCCCTAGTTACAATCTAAGAAGTCTTACCCACTCTGGCCACTTCTTCAGTGTCCCAGAACCAGAGTTCAATGCACTAACCATGGCTTCTCCATCTTATACTACAAACTCTGAGAGTCGCTCCCTACATATGCTAAAGACCTTACATTGTACCCAGCATTTTAAGCTCAGCTTAGAAATTACTCAAGTTCAAGTCAAATTACAAATGCTTTCCCTCAAACACATCACCTACCCCCCCCCCACACTCTTCCCTTCCCCAGTCAGGCACCATTGTCTTCCTCACATTATTTTCTCTTAACTAATATGTGAAATCTCTTCCACATTGTATACATCATATATAGTTAACTTCTGTGTGCCCTTACCTTGCATTTTCTGTCTTTTACACTTTGTGTTCTATCCCTTCAATATTTCAACCATCTCTTCCATTTGTTCCCTGAACTGTGTACTTCTTGTCTACCGACATTTATATTTTTACAAGTTGAAACTGAAATAGGCCCAAAAGAATCAGTGCTCTACCCCAGTTACCAAATTGAATAAATAAATGAATAAACAAATACATAATTTTCTTTTTGTTCGACTTTTGCTTTTTGTTACAACATCCCACTAATAAAAATTGTTGCTATTACACTCCCATCCCCAGATAAGCAGCTGATCTCCAAACATCTCATACTATAAAAATACCAGCAAATATTCAGATATAACATGACTGACTTTTTAAAATTAAAATATATACAAACAAAGCAAAAATATATAATCAAACAATCCAGATATCCAAACATTATTACAAAAATCTAAACTCTAATATAAATCTAAGCCCAAATTACTTCTAAGACATGAAAACATTCATATTATCCTAGAATGTAACACACAAAATATTATGTTGATCAGTCTTAGTGGAATAAAAACATGTCATACAACCATAACACTTGAAATAAAATAAGACACATGTACTGCTGTATATATCTTTACAATCCAGATATAATTACTCTGATGGAACTCGAGGTGTTTATAGTATTATTACTTAAAGCACACATAAATGATAAAGAAGTACTACTTCCAGGCTATAACATAATCCATAGCAACCGCACTAGTAAAAGAGCTGGCTGCACTGCTATTATAAATTCACAAACATTTTTTAACATTGCCATATATAGCATAATATATCAAACATCAATAACACTAAATCCTAATAGCTCCACTTAAAAGACAAAAATCAATATGAAGAGTGATGCTTCATATATGTCTTATTGCAGACATGTCAGCCTCTAAGGATATACTTATCCTGAAAAACTATATCTCTTGAAACAAGCACTGTGGATCACTTTAATATTGATTAGCACACTAGTATGAGTCACTATCCACAGTAGACCTCTCATCCACACCGAATTCCTCAGAATCTACCTGTTTTGAGGCTAAAATAATGGGGTGTCACAAATTCCTGAGTGACCCCTGAAATCATGATTTTCTTTTTGCATCAACATGCAATTACCGGTTCATAGGTCATAGGTAAATACTTATCCTGAACAATAACAATAATATGTATAAAATGTTAATGTCTGACATTATTAACTCCATATAATCCTCATTTATTTACTAGAAAAATATATAAGTGACAGGGCAAAAATGAAACAAAAAGGGAGAGTTGAGAGGTAGGTCACTGCCATGTATTTTGCCTTGCTACTCAAGTACTCGGGTCATTGAACATGATACACTCCATTCACAGATCTGAAAAACAAAGTAATGGCAATGGACTCACACCAGTAATACAATTGAAAACACATTAATAAATAAACATTAAAAGATATAAGTGCTTTTGTTTCTTTCATAAGAATCTAAACCATAAACACACACACACACACACACACACACACACACACACACACACACATATATATATATATATACACACACACACACACACACACACACACACACACACACACACACACACATACACAAGTTTTTGATGCGTGCATATATTCTTATTTCTATTTTTAAACATGCAATTATTCAAAATGCATTTTTTTAGATTATTTATTTGAGTTGTTGCATGGTTTATTTATTTACAAAATCCGCGATTGTGAAAATGTTGAAGACAAACCATAGCAAGTCTCTTTAAGTGCAATTCAGCACCTACAGGGGCTTGGAAGTCATACGATGATTTCATTGGTTGTTTTGAACTTCTCTAAGTACTTAATGTGAACTTTTGTATTGGTTTGTTATTGGAGAAAGTTTCTTATGAAAGTGCTTATCTTTTATTATTAAAGTATTTTCGATTGTATTCACTGGTGTGAGTCCATCGCCATTACTTTGTTGTCCAGTTCAATAACTTCAGTTTTGTTGCTCATTTCCATCACGGATGTAGTACAGGTTAGAGAAAAATGCTGGCAGCACTTCTTGTACCAGGATTATGAAAAAAGGGACAAAATTAAGGCTGACACTGCAAGAAGTAAGAGCACTCAATGGAATATGTATTGGGACAGTTCGCCAGTCTGTCGCAAGTGACACATGCGAGTGATATTTTTTCTGAACTGGAGAATGAGGCAGACCGGGTCTCCCAATGTTGTGGTCTGCTCCAAGGTCGGCTATACTGCAGTCTTTTGTCTGGAGGGTGGACCAACATAGTTTCATACATGAGTATGGGTAGTAGTACTACCATACTCATGTGTGAAACTATGTTGTTACCATAAGCCAACTCACAATTTAACACTCAAAAGTGGTTGAAACTTTGGTGCACCTTCACTGCTGTGTGAAGTAAACTTGGGTGTTGCATTGTTTGAGTCGTTTTTTTTTTTCTTAAGCTGTACGGAGGTGGTTATTTGAAGTAATTTGTGACATTGGAGAGTTCTGTTGTGATTGGTTCTGCATGCTGGGACTTTGGATTTCATTTTTTCAGGTTTCATTATTGGAATAATTTTAACATATGCATCATACTATGCCTGGTGATTTTTACTTTAGGTGAGTTTGAACAGGGATTATTTATTCGATCTATGAATGACAAAATATCCCTCTTAAAAGAGGTTAAAACCTGCAAAATTAGAAAAATAAAAGTCTATTTCTACTTTGGAGTGTCTTGGAGATGACAGGATGTGAAAATGTAGAGATGGAAGTTATTTTTGTGGATGTGCTTAAGGGCAGGAACTTTTCCTTCAGGAAGAATTGGGCTAAACGATGTCTTCTCGTGCATTTAATTAATTAATTCAGTGTCAGCTGAGAGTTGCATATGACTTCGAGTAAAGCAGTTTTCAACAAACTGCACTGGGGAGTTTGGTTGTAACCAGGAATAATGCATCTTCCTTGCTTCTTTTGCTTTATACGTGTAGGTATTATGCCGTTCGTGACTGACTCTGCCAAAGTTAGCAACATGCAACGTTTGCACTGTTTCTTTTCATTTACCACCTGATAACATTCAAAATGTTGCTTTTGTTTTGATTTCCAGTTGCCCAGTGAGATTTTGTCAATATCCATTACAGATGCAGAACTGAGAATCCTTTCAGATTTCCTGTATTGGTAAGGCTTATACAGTTAGTTATAGACTGAATTAAACACCCAATGAATATTACAGAAAATACAAGTTGATTGTATCCCACAATTCTACTGGAGTGGGTGAGGTTACATAATTATGCATGCACATTTTGTGTTAATTAGTGTCCCAATTTTTGGCCGGTTGTACCTACTTTTATAGGCTTTTGTCCAGATTTTTGGTGCATCCAGGTTGAGTGGTATGATCCACAGTAGCAGTCTATATAGAATAACACAACTTATGCATACAACCCCAAGAACAGATGAAGTACTGGAAAGGAAAGTATTCTGGATTAGGTACTAACTACATAACCCAGCAAACGTATCCAAGTAAGGGTTATGTCAGACAGGGTCCACCACAAGTACTCAAGTCCCTGATGCTTGAAGACCATTGTCTAGTAGCCTGGGACTCGTATGTCTTGTAGCTCGCATAAGCTGATGTTTGCAATTAAATTCAACTACGTGTTCAGGCAAGATATGGCAGCCATGTGGAGAGAGTGGAGCTGCTGTACCCTGTCTGATCATGTAGCTGAGCTTGTGTTAGGGAAGTACAGTAGTTGTGAGGAGAGAGTGGGAGAAGATAGGAAAGGGAGTGGGCTTATGGTTCAGGAAGAAATTAGGAGAGGAATTTAGGTTTAGGAGCAGGAGGGAGGATTTTCTTAAAACATCTCTGTTAAATTCTCATTTAAGACACAGGCATACATGCATTAACAGAAAAGAAAACAAATCATATTAACATTTTTCATTTCCATGTTTCATACACTATATATTTGGTTACCTTTTAACAATTATTATTCACTCTGACATTACACCACTCCTCCTTCTGTACATTATACTGCATATACCGCTCTCACAAATTCTATTTCTTGTAATTTGCTCCTTCCTTTTTCTAAAGATCTCACCACCAGTTCTTGTACCTCCATTACAATAGTCAATTTTCACTTACAGTTGGTTTAGATCTTGATTTCCATTTTCTACTAACTGTTTACTTAGTTGTTGTCTTTCAGCTTTTCCTGGTTAGGGGTTGCCACAGCGGAACTCCAGTCCATTAATGATTGGCAGTAGATTTTCACGGTGCAGAGTTGCCAGCTCGGTGCCCAACCTTCAAGGAAGGCACGCCCATTGATGCATGTCTTTCGGAATGCCACTTGACCTGCAGGGAGGACATGCAGACTCCAAAGCCATAAAATGTCTAGGCAATACGGATTGAGTGCTCCAACTCAAAAGAATTATTTCCTTAGTTACAACCATTTGCTCCCCAAACATTTCTGACAAAGTATTCTTATAGGGAATTTATAAGATCTACCAACTTGTTACATTCCCCAAAAAACATGTTCTCTGTTACCTCTGTCTTTGCCATCAAACC
This sequence comes from Protopterus annectens, assembly GCF_019279795.1. Classification (NCBI taxonomy): domain Eukaryota; kingdom Metazoa; phylum Chordata; order Ceratodontiformes; family Protopteridae; genus Protopterus; species Protopterus annectens. Next base: position 605,145,419 of record NC_056744.1, read on the forward strand.
TCCTGCATTTGCTGTCTACCTGAGGAACATTTCTCTGAAGTCTGCTTGGATTAGAGGGTGGGGGGGGGGTTAAGAGTTAGGGAGCAATGGTAAACTTTAGGTTTAGTGGCAATAATGAAGTTTTAGGTTTAGGGAAGTGGTGGGAAAATTTAGCTTTAGAGAGTGAATAAGGACTTTAGTTTTAAGGAGGGGATGTGAACCTTTAGGATGAAGGAGTATCAGGGGGGCAGTTGTGGAGTGCTAATTTTAAGGAGCAATTGGGTACTTTAGGATTAAGAGCAGGAGGGGAATTTTATAGTTAGTGCTGGAGACGAAGGATTAAAGTTAGAGGCAAAGACCAACTGAGAATTTTAGGCTTAGAGTTAGGAGTCCAGTAAGGTTATGCAGTTTATTAGGGTTAGGTGATAGGAGGTACATTTAATTATGTACAATCAGCTAGTGGGAGTTAGGGCACTTGCCATTTAGAGCAAGTGGCAATAAGTAAGTACATCACAAGCTTGTAGCATGTGAGCACTTGAAGTAGACCCTGACAGACACCATTAATAATCATGAATATGTCTATGCAATGTGATAACAGACCAAACTCATATAAATATCCAGCTTATAACAGAAATAAAACCAAATTCATATTCTTAAACATAGCAACTGGGGACTATTAAAAACATTATAACCTTTCTCACTATACTAGACTCTGTGGTCTCACAACACAGAAAAAAAGTGTAATCAAATCTGGATGATTGTTTAAAATAATAATCTAGGTCCAAGAAAGTCATTGTTCCACTGTATTTGGCATTCATCAGACCTAACAACCTTTCTCACTATACTAGACTCTGTGGTCTCACAACACAGAAAAAAAGTGTAATCAAATCTGGATGATTGTTTAAAATAATAATCTAGGTCCAAGAAAGTCATTGTTCCACTGTATTTGGCATTCATCAGACCTATCATTGAGTACAATGTCCCCTTTGGTATGTACCTAATGAGGCATATCCAACAACTGGAATGTCCACACAAGTTCCTCAGTAAGGAATACAGGGAATAAGTAACATGTCCTATGGAGACCTCCTCAAGGCACAGGCTATTGAGAGAAGATCTATCCCTGGCCTACAAGGCATTGTCAGACCCTACTCTGATGGAACCACTGTATATCCCCAAAACAACCAGCACCAGAAGTATCCTTTCTAAAGACTTAAACCTTGCCTGTGATTTAAATAAGACCTGCTGGAGAAACAGGTTTGTATACCGGATACTATCCCTTCTCAGGAACAGGCTCCCCATCCATGTGAAACAGAGTTCCTTCCTAACCCAATTCAAGTGTAACTTGGACAATTGGATGGGGAACAGGAAATTCATCCCTAGTTTGGCACCTATGTCTATAATGGACACAACCTGCAAATGGTTCATTGCCCAGGCCTCTTCTTGGAAATGTTTCATCTCTCAAGCCCCTGCTTACACTTATCAAGTGTACCAGAACTTGTCAGAGATTTGGGATACATGGCTAGGCTTAAAGCCCACGTGGTCTTTAGCCTATTAAACACCTATGAACTTAAACAATAGTGCACAATAGAAAAAAAGCAGAAATGATGGAATCTAGGAAAAAAACAAAACAAAACAAAACAAAAAAAAACAAAAAACAGCAAACAATCTGCAGCAATTTCTCAGCACTTGCTAAACCCAGCTAAAAGCTAAACAAAAGAGCTACACTAATCTACGGGAAGACCATAGTAAAAATCAAAAAGAGTTTTGGTCAACAACTGATAACTTTCTGTAACTTAGTAAAAATACTAGGGCTGTATTTTTATTAATAAAACAGGTCATAGAATAGCTTAGCGATATAATACATGATATATAGATGGTGCCTGCTCCATTAACAAGCTCAACACAGCAAATATATCAGTAAATAATAACATATAAAATGGTTGCAGAGATAAATACTCAATGGTTAAAGAAAAATTGTTTTGTCAGCACATAAAATAAGACCACAGACTAAACAATGGCTGACCATAAACACAGGAATAAATGTCTCCATATTTCAATAGTATAACAATTAAATGTAAGCAATAAACATTTAGCAAAACTACAAGTAACTAAGTATACATCAATTCCAAGACTGCGTCATTTCCTGCAAAATCGATCTAATTAAAACAATAAATGGTCATGAAAACCTCATAAAGAGTTAAAAAACATCAGTGAATCAAGCCCTCAGGTTATGTTTCTTTAAAACTGGCCTTAAAGAAATGTTTTCATTCAATCCCTTGCCATAATCAGCTCTTAATTTAATTATCCATTGGACCTCTTTATTCTCAGTAATATTTCTTATATCACACTGTCGTATACTTGGTACATTAACATCTATAACAAGAAGCCTAAAAGTATGTTGAATATTAGTACTCAAGACCTTGTGTTTATGTTCTGATGAAGCTGTTTGTGAACTCGCTTACCTCTTGATTTTATTTCAAATTAAAGTGGTTCTTGATTTCATAACGTTCATTGTTTATGACTGTTTATGGCTATTTCAGCCATTGTTCACTCTGTGATCTTATTTTATATATCAGTAAATAATACTGACAGCAGCCCTGCTGCCATGGCAATCAAAAAAAACTATCAAAAATGTAAGCCCTCTTCTATTGTATCTAATAAGTTACCAATATAATATCACAAAGTAGCTGTGAAGGCCATCACATACTCTAGTTAGAAATCACTCCCTTCAAGAAGCTAGAGTCTCCAAACTCTGGGAACAATCCTGCTTTATTTCATCATACAAAGGTGGTAAATTAGCAAACTAACAGGCCTTTAACCATCTTCTACCCTGTATCCGAAATACTTAAAAAGTTTGCCTGTCTTCAGTTGATCAGATACTTGACAGAAAACGTTACTTTGGACAAAATAACATGGATTTAGACTGGACCATGGTACTGAAAGACCTGTACTGACCCTCATAAACTATATTCATGAATGACAAAAATCTAAGGGAAAGGGTTGCATCCATCTATAAAATCACGTGATACAGTTCTTAGTACTTAAGACTAAGGACCTGGGCTTCAGAAATAATGCAATCAATTGATTCTAGAATTACTTTACTAAGCAAACACAGCGGGATAGTATTCCCAGTATGCTCCTACTCCAAAAATGTTAACCTGCAACAAAGGTGGTGAATCATAGACCCATGAAGTGCTATGGGATAATGAGGCAAAAGCACAGAAAAAAGGGGTGTTCAAGTTATGATATACTGACATAGAAAGGAAGAAGCACAGTCTAATGAATGCATAATGTCATGCAAATGAGGAGAGGGAAGGGGAAGGCAAGTCATGATTCATAGTAGTCAGATGCAAAATGGCACAAGCATTTTGTGTAACAGAAAACAGTATTCCAAAAAATGGTTGTTCTCAGGTGCTCAGATCAGTATGTTGGCAGCAGCAGAAATGTGCAACATGGCGTTTACTTACCTCAAGCACTGGTCTGATGGGTAAATGACATGCCTGCATATAGACTAAAATACATTACTGCGAGATGATAACCTCATCTTATCTGACAGATGTACAGGTTCAGGAGCAGTTGCATGTTAAGACAGACATTATACAGCTGTTGGTAGACATGTATGGCTCACAAACAGAAACTATAGGAAACATGGGCTTCTTACACTCATGGATACAAACAAAAGTGTGTGAGCACTTACCATGCATACTCGGACCTTCTTAGATACAAATGGGACATCATGGGTATTTCACAGGTGTCAGCCTGCAGAATACACAGGATGTTCCTTAGCATATTGTTTCCTCATGTGGATGAGTCCATCAGTTTTTTCAATACTGTGTGAGAGATAGTCACCACAATGCATGGCTTCTGCAATATTGCTTGCTTCTCAAGCGCTATAAGCCATAGATTGAACAAATATGGCAAGAAAGGCCCCATACAGTGTCCATAGGCAGTGTTACATCAATTGACTAGGCTACCATTCCATCAACTGTCAAGTAGTGTGGAAGGCACAGGGGTTATAACCCATCTCTGCACAGCACCCTAGTAGTGCCATTGATTTCCCCACATATGACATACATGTCATCTGCATCACAGCTTCTTCCACAGAGACATCGCATAGGGTGACATTTAGGTAAGTTCAGACACAGTGGTGCATGTGCATATTCCCAACCATGTGCATATGAGTACTAACCACTAACCCCTGTCAAACTCTTCTCCCTGTTCACAATGTTTTACTAATGATGCAGTTTACCCCCACTGGAGCCCTGACTAATGATCCCTGTAGAGAACCTACAAGGAACTTGAACAAGCAGTACAGTATTATGCACCCAGAAATGTGGTTCAGAATATATTTGACCTGTTGAAGTTGTGGTTCCACTGTCTGGACATGTCTTGAGTCACTGAAGTATGCACTAGCTATCCAGCATGACAGCCATTTGTGACATGCTGCATGCTGCACAAGATTAAGCATTGCAAGGTAGGTTAGGTAGCATTCCAAGAGCTGTCCAGCAGTGCAGCAATGGATCTCATAGTGACCACTTTTGCATTCACCAGCAGTAGCACATATACTTGCAGACCACCAGCAGCAGCTGCAACATACCCCTTCAGACAGTGTTGTGCACATTAACACCAGCAAAGGCAAAGCGGTAACATCTAGTCCACCTCTGTGGGCCCTCATATGTAAGCATTGACAGGGCAGTGTCACAAAAACAAATTGATGCATATAGTGTTATTTAACAGCTATGCTTAGCAGTGCATGGTCAATTCACACTGCATCACGGAACTCCAGTTATACAACACATGTAGGATTGGCATAGATTAGATCCATCATCATTTGCACAGATGTCTGGGGATATGTAAACACATGGTATACTATTCTATCAAGGAGCTGAGAACTAAAAGTCACTAGATGGGTTGCTACTGCAGGACCATGCTCCAGGGCAACTGCAATGGGGTACTGTGATAGAAGAACTATGAAACTCTGCAGAACCACCAAGGCATCATGAAGGCAACACATGCCCAAATGTGTTCCTGGACACAGATTTGCTAGAACTGGAGAAAAAGGACCTTTATAGTGCTTGCACTTGAAGCAGTCCATCTCAAGGGCCTGAGTCATGGTCAGTCATGCCACTGCTATGAGTATTGATGTACCTCAAAAAAAAAAACATATGCTGATTCTGCACGTCATGGGGATTGTTCTATACATCCACCTGTACTCATATCAGGGGACAGCTGGGATGGTTTACAATACAATGTCACACCTCTAGCCCTGCTTACAGTAGGTATCTGAATGCCAGATGCAGTGTGCTTATCTGCCCCTACTGGTTCACTACAGCCACTTAATGCAGTTTGTTGGGTGTGTGTATGTGTGTGTGTGTGGGGGGGGGTTCTATATTGTTATTCTGGTTATTTGGTGCATGCAAAGCCAGAGTGAGACTGACAATTTCAGTGTGCCTTAAGACTGTGTCCAAGTGTGTATGATGGCGTGAATTACTTCACCATTTAGTTGTTGCCCAGCTTGCGCATGTGTTACTGTTGTAGTAATAGTAGTGCTCCCTGTGGGTACAAAATTGGTAGCATATCATTTGATAATAATCAGCCCACATGTCCCATACTACCTCTGGCAGCAGTCCTCCATGTCTAGATGCCTGATGTATCAGTGAAATCAATGAAAGGTGTAGCAGGTGGTCAATATGTTGCATAGGTACAGTCACAATGGAAGCATTCCTTCTGCTGTTTCTGTACACACTTAGCCACTCTACCAGGAGACATGAAATAGCTGGCTAGCCCTAGAACTTGCATTGATACATCTAGATAGGATGACTGCCCTGTCCGTGTCATCATGCAGGGATGTCAGAAAGGATTCTTCCTCAATGAGTGTGGATCACGATGGAGGATCTCCCTCTTTCACCATCTGTTCTGCTGCTATGTTATATGTCTTCTTGGAGGCTGTTTACATCAGGTCATTTACATGCTTCTATCAGTGATGTTTGGTATAGATCTTCCAACACACATCACTGACATCATGTACTACTGTTTCCCAACACAGTCACATAGAGGCTAGTGGGCACACCTTCTCCCAAACATCTACTGTCCACTTGTTTTGAGTGTTTGTAGCAATAAGTCATTCCTTGTAGGGATGAACTTGCCCAACCCCTGCAGTCCATCTCCTTTGGGGAACATATATCTTGTGAGACAAGAGTGTGGGTGTGCGGTGGTACTCATAGTGCACTGAAAGTAGGCTGGCACTTTAGAATGTGGCTGGGTATGCCAGGATGGGTGCAGTGTATAGGCATTATATTTTCTACACTCTGCCCATAGCTGCCTGGATGGGCTGGGGAGGATAGCTTTCCTGTGGAAGTGGGCTGACATCACCCAATAGTCATATATCTGAACAGGTGCATGAGTGCAGTAGTGTAAAACTGTAGGGGCCTGATGTAGGATAAATACACCTCTCCACTAATGTTATGCCAATAACTATTGAGAAACAGACAGCATTCGAAAGTGAGATGACTATTTAAGATGACACTGTACACATACCTCCTATCACAGTACTGTACCTCTGTGTACTTCTTTTGCACTATCTCCTATGTTTGTGCTGCTTCTGTGCCAGGAGAATGTGATTCAAGCTGCTGAATTATGTCTACTCCTTATTTTTCCTCGGTACCTTTTGTAGTGTCTAAAATATCAGAGCATCCATAATTATTGCTAGTAAGTCCTAATCTGTGCCTTATTTATGCTAAATTAGTTAGAGACTACTTTTCTCTATTAATTATATATTTACATGTGTACACCGGTGACATCAGGCATAAATCATTCCGCTGCACAACACTGGCATGCTCTGCATATCTGCTCATTCATGCAAATGCTCTATGATCATTGGACATCACCTATGAGGCACAAACATGTACTACCTGTGATTCAGGGTCTCATGACAGGGTGTGAATTTCAGGTTTCCATTTTGTTTTGCATTACATTGATGGAGATGGCTGCTGATGCCAGTGCATCATGGGGAGCACTTGCCTGGTGAGCTAAGGAGAGTAGAATTATGCTCTGTCACCTTCACGGTTAATTCAGAGGATGGTTGCTAGAGCTCTAAGCAGGTGTAAGCAGGTCCATTCAGGAAAGTAGATGCCTGTCCTGTATCCCTCGAAATGGCAAGCTTTGCAGGCCCCAGTGTTACCATCTATGTTGCTGTCACCATGGAGCTCTTCCTTCATTTCTATCTGCTTTGTAAAGTCCCACATTTAATAAAAATGTTATTGTTACTAACAGATATTTTTCTGTTTTTATTTAATATGACAATTCTCAGTATATTGTGAGGAGACTTCTGTCAGTGACTTTACATTTGTTTTTGTGTGTGTGTGTGTGTGTGTGTGTGTGTGTGTGTGCTGACAATGGCAGCTGTTCTGTTAAGGAACATATTGTTATCCTGTGTTAGGCACATGGTTATGATACAGGGACAAGTTGGGCATCATCTTCATGCTTCTGTATCATTGCACATAGGAGTTTTTTGTGTACCCGTTTCTGATTCACAGCAACTAACAGCACAAAGTATTGCTGCCTCTGTTTGTTTGATTGATTTTTATTATTTTGCACTTAGCCATGTTGCTGTGTTGTTGTGATCTGGGCTGCAGGAATCATTTAAGGTTTTTCCATGCATGCAGGTGTTTGGGGATATAATATTATAGTTATATTTACATTCTGTCAAACCCAGGTTTGTCATTTGATGCCATGTTTTTCCTGTTTTTCTTTCAGCACAGGTAGACCAGGCAGAGAATGCTGATAGCTGCTGCAGCAGGTAACAGTGGTTTAAAACACAGTGGAGTTAGTATCATATCTCACTCTTTCTTGCCTTATATCTGCCATATCACCTAATGGTCCTTATCACTGATATCAAATATTCTAATATTGTCACCATTTTACAGGCCTCCATGGCCCACCAAGGCAGCAGGTGCATCAGCTGCAGCCCACTGCCTCTGTGGCTGAGGCTGCTGATCAAGGTTTGAATGGCTTTTCAGGGAATGGTTCTGGCCCATTTCAGACAAGTAGATTGCCCCAATCAGTGGCACTGGTTGCATAAGAGCTGGAACTGCATAGTGGATGCAATAGTTGACTGGGAGATTACCTGCTAGGTTGACACTCAATGACACAACCTGAAAAAAATAACAGACTTGCTGTACTGGTTGGCTGATGCCACCAAGCCACTAGCCATGAGTGCGGCTGCTGCCACCAGCCATCTGGACCCAGAACCACTACCTACTTGCTTCCAATAATGTCGCCCTGGACTGGTTGGCAGCAGTCAGGCTGCCTATAACTCAACCTGTCATCAGCCAATTCTTTTTCCTTTGTTTGCCTGTGTATGTACCTCCATGTCTCATTCTCTTACGTGTACTCATCTGGCCGGTTTGCATTTGAGTGTTTCATGTTTATCTGTTTGTCCTCACTGACAGTTCTGCCCCTGAATTCTTCCACACTTATCTCTTTCACACCTGTCCTCTTCTTTGCTTTCAATCTGTGTGTATATGTATATTTATATGTATATGGATATGTATATGTACACATATATGTATATGAATATGTATATGTATATGTAGGTTTACCATCAAAGTGTAGAACTGAGGTTCAGCAAATACGGGAATGCAGAACGTGTGTTGGTCAATTCCTGTATACATTTTACTTTTATCCTGAATGCATGATCCGTTCATTCATTTATTTCATTTCATTCATTCAGTTTGTTAACTGGCTAAGTGAGCTGTTCCAAAGACCTTTTTCAGTAATGACCCAAGCCACCTTAGTCCTTCTTTATTTTAATTTGCACAACAAACACAATCCTCTCTTCTCACTTAATTTCATGTGAATGCTTATATCTTGACATCTGTGATTCATTTGCCTTCATATCCATCTCTTCTAAATGGCAGTTAATCTCTGCTCTCCACCATTAATTGTTTATCATTCCTGTGTCTCCCTGTTGTAGCTGAACCATTTTAAGTATTCTATCCAGCCATCTAATGTATAGAAGACCTACAGTAAACCAAGCAAACCAAATTCATTTTATAGATGGAAATGTATAATAACAGTGGTTTGGTAATACAAATATAAAGGTTTAAGAACTATAAACCAAAATAATACAAGATGACAAGGGTTTAAGAACAATAATCCAACTAAATAACGCATGATAACACATTAATCCTAAGTAATATAAGTCATTAAGTTATGCCACAATTAGTTCTCAGATTACCATATTAAGTAATCTTTCAAGGCTGCTTTGAATGCTTTAAGGTTCTGAGGTGCACCACACACACAAAAACACACACACACACACATCTGTAGCTCTATTCATCTGTCTGTTTTCCAGTTTGGGTCCAGCCAAGGGATTACTAAATTTCTAAATTTTTGACAATCATTGAGGTAATGTTGTGTCTTTCGGCTTTTCCCGGTTAGGGGTCGCCACAGTGGAACTCAGGTCTGCTAATGATTGGCAGTAGATTTTTACGTGCCGAGTTGCCAGCCCTGACGCACAACCTTCAACGAAGGTGCGCCCATTCACACATTTCTATGCAGCAGACGGTCTAACTGAGAATCGAACTGGACAGCGTCTTACTGTGAGGCGACAATGCTACCACAGCACCACCACCGCAGTATATAATCCATAAAATGAAGATAAACATTAATCGACAGATGCACATTTGGTATGAGAAATATACAATCATACAGAGACAAAAACAAATGCATACTTATTTTTGAAGAATACTGTTATCACTGAGTATAATTACAGAACTGAAGAAACATTTTTAAACAATTGTATGTTCATTTTACAATGAAGTGTAATCATTTACTATGAACAAAAAAGAAGACTTGATCTTAGTTGTATGTGGATGAAAAATTGAAGAGTGAAGCGTAACAAAGAAGTTAAAACACTACTTTGGAGAGACTATCTACACTGTTTACAGAAGTAGAAAGTGAGAAAGGGGAAAGAACATAAGGAGGTGGAAATTAATGGGAGGGTTACAATAGATCAATCGCCTAGAATGATAATGTAATGCATTTAAAGAAATGTCATAATGCAGTTAGAGTTTGGGAAATCAGTGCTAATAATAATTCAGGAGTAGAACCAGGTGCATTTTCTATCTTTTAAAAGATATATTTTAAATTCTGGGCTGAATTGTGTGTAGGATTCAATTATTTTAAGGGTAGGGAGAAAAGAGTCACAAAAAGCTGTTATAATGTAAGAGAAGCTATTATTTGCAATATCTGGTTATTCCATGAACTCTGAAGTGAAGATCCAGATGGAGGACTTGATCTAAGTTGACAATTGGAAGATTTGCATGTTAGTTGGGCAGCCAGAAAGGGGAAGGTCTCTAGATGTAGTACTTTGACAACAAAAGAGCCCAGCAGAAGAAAGGACATTTGTTCTACAGGTAGATATTTTACTTTGGCTTTGGTTAGAATAAGGCAATTTTAGAGGACCGGGCAATAATGATCATCACTGGAGATGATAAGGAGGTTGTAAACTAATAGTGCCTAGCATATCCCTTTACTAGTTGCACATTTGCTTTCTGTTGAGAGAAAATGGATTTCTTTTATTAAAAATAGTTTGTAAATGTTGGCCCTTGGTATATTAATGTAATACTGAAAGTCTAGATGCTGGTCTGGTCAAATACCTTTATAGCTGAATTGGCTAGCAATGTTTAGTTTAACAAGATCCTTACGTAAAATCTGACAGGTAATAGGTAGTAGAGCAAGTTATTGATGTGTTCTGAATATCCTAGAGAAAGATGTGGCTCAAACATGAACTAGTGCACATCACACAGGGAATTACAGTGATGGAACTTGTCATAATTACTATCGCCAAATTATACAGTTCTACCACATGCTTGTTACTGTTTATGTTGAACAGATGGCAGCTACCCTGTGTAAAGGAAGATGAGCACACTAAGTGTCTTAGTAAGTATTCGATAAAATCACAAATGAAAGAAGCCAAGTCCTCAGTCTACACCAGAAGTGTTTATTTAGCACTTTCATTTCAAAAAATGGAAACTTCTTCAGAATATATAAAAACAATTACCCAACAGTCTTTTATATCCTTCATCATTATCAAATACTTAAAAACCCCATCTTCTTAAAAGTGTATACAATAACCAGGTCCTTTCTTGAGACAATATATACATATAAAAATTGCTTGCAACATACAAATATACAAGTGATCCATGAATAAACCTAAAAACCCTCCCACATATACTGAAAACCATAGTAATGAGTATTCCTTAAATAATAAAATCTGCTTTTAATCTAAGTATGGGGCTGATAGAAATGGTGTCATTCAGCCCTGGGTATACTGTTACATGAGACCGAAGCTGCCATCTCCATTTATTGAAACGAAAGCACTAAATAAACACTTCTGGCGTAGATCGAGGACTTGACTTCCTTTGTTTGTGATTTTATCGAGTCAGTTTGGTGTGTTTCAGTTACAAGTCTTAGTACATATACATTTGCAGTAGAAAGTATAGCTATATCTGCAAGGAGTGGTTGGCATTATATAATCTGCCAAGATTCTGTTTGGTCCTCATATCGTCATTTACACGTGGCTCAAATTTTGCATATTTCTTAAGGATCTAACCACAAAACTTCAAGGAGCTAACCTGCTAAACTGGAGGTAAGCCCAGTGAAGTAATATTACATTTAGTTTGGATCCCTATGTTTAGTCAAGACATTTACAAAGTCTTGCTTCATTAGTTTTTCAGAAAACACAACTTAAAAAACAAGAACAAAAAAAGTAACTGCACCTTGCACATCTCATGTGGGGTTTACATACTTCTGATGTATATATACCAGGTCAATAGTTGGACTAGAGCAGGGAACAGTGGAAAGCCCCACTGGAAGTGCCCTACTGCCATGCATAATCTAACCAACCATAATGAAATGAACTGCAATGTAAAAAAAAAAAAATCAAGAAAGCAACTTAGAGCAATATGCAATAAAAAGTGGCGACATATTACTCATTTTAGCTTGAGTTATAGAGATATCATTGCTGTGAAGATCAGGCATAGCTACACACTATGAAAAAATAATGCTGTTTTGAAGAGTTTGGGTGTGAATAAGATGAACCCTTGCTTCGCTTTTTTTAAAAGATTCAGACTTTATGTAACAAGTCATGCCATTAAGTGATGGATGCTATACTCCATTTCCATGTTTGTTAGGCCATTTAGCAATCTAGTATTGTGTATCCCCTTACAACAAAGCAAGATGAAAAACCACAGGATGAGATTTATTCTATTTTTTCTTTTTCATGATTCAATAGTCCATATACTATCATGTTGTTATTAATTTGTTAATGATTGTTATTTAATAAAGTATTTGTGAAAAAATGTTTGACAAAATTATCTTTGCAATGGAACTAAAGATTTGCATATGAAGCAACACATCACAAATGCACATACACGTGCACATTCACAAAAGCGTGCCTTCAGATACACACAGACACACACACACACGAAAAAATGAGCTGTAGTAGTATTTATTTATTTATGTAATGTATGCATTTATTTATTTATCAATCTTTATTACAGGGTAGGTTGACTGTGCCTTGTCAAAAGGTGCATGAAGGAAAGCTCTGAAATAAACAAGATTATAAAGGCTATGAACAATAATACAGACATCTAAATATTTATATGGTTATGCATACCATATTTTAAATATTTGAATAATAAAATTGTTTTTTTTGTTTTGTTTTGTTTCCCATATGTGACCTTGCCCAATGGCTCCACTACTTTCATCCAGTTTTTCCTATTCTTTCCCCATGGATGAGAGATGAGCATTCCAAGGTGAAGCAAAAGCCCTCCATGCCATTCAATCCTCCCCTCAGGAGGCCCAATTAGCTCATCATTTCCTCTGATGGCAAAAGTCAGGTGATAGAAGACCAACCTACTGATCCTGTACCCTCCCTCCAGCTTGGCAGCTCTAACAGCTCCACTGAGGGTTTCAACCACTAGGAGCACATCTCCACATGGTGGATCCTCTGCCATGTACTCTGCACCTTCTCCCTAGGCTCATGGTCCATGGATATAACATCCACTGTGTTTGGAATGTGTTATCCAAGTGGTGAGACAGAGCCACATCCTTTCCCCTGGATGGGCAGGCTTGCAACAGCTACTCAATCCCATCCCTCCCTGGTCAACTCCTGTAGGAGACTGAGCCACTACTCATAGCCATGCCGCAGGAGAAAAAAGTTTTAAGTGGTAACATAAACACAGCAATGTAGCAGCCATAGCATTGCTTGAATAACATTTGGTAAAAGAAAGACAAAAAAGTCACTGGTTTTCCTAACACCATTTTTGAGGTCAATGAAGTTGTTTAAAGCACAGAGATAGCAGCGCATTTCATCTTAGTTTGGATAGAAGAGAATGATAAGTATAGCTTTGTGAACCTGGAAAACTGATTTAAAGAGTTAGCAGAAAGTAGTAGGTATTTAGGGGAATGAATAGGGGAACAGCTACACTGGTTATATGTAAGACAGTAATTGTTATAACGTTTTTTTTCTTATTATTGTTGCTATTTGAAGGAAATATATTTTAAAGATGAAAAAGGATATGAGATGTCTGTATGGCAGGTTTCTTTACTAATATATATATATATATATATATATATATATATATATATATATAGTGTGTGTGTTGTGTGCAGGTACATGTTTGTTTATTGTTAGGTAGTTCTTAAGTTTATGTATTTATTTTGGAAAGTTTGTCTTTCTATTAATTACTTTATAGACAATTCTATAGTAATCTTCTTTTATGGTAAAGTCTGAGAACAAAAGGATTTGAGACATCAGCACTTTTAAACTATGTGTTATAGAAGATAGACAAAGATGAAGGAATATGGGAAGTGTATTCTGGGGAAAATAAATGCAACTGACATTGCAGGGACAGCTAAGACTAAACAGGATAAATAGTGTTGTGTTCATTTTATAAGGATTTACATAGAAGAAATCCTTGCCACACTGTTTGTAACAACTTATTCATCACGATCACTTGTATTATATTACAAAAGTAATAACTGGCTAAAAAGTGTAATCCATTTCCTGTTAATACATGAGATAAAAATATCTCCATAACTTCAATGAGCTTTAATTAGCTCCTGAAGTCATAACATATAAGGCAAGGTAAAATCACAAGCACACAGGTATAAAAAACATTCAATACAGAGCACATTTAACTGATCTTTGAGGCAGCAACTATACTACAAGAATATGTAAAATGGAACACAGACATTGTACAATGATTTTCCAGAAATGGCCTGTATCTGTCTCACCTGGGCTTCAGGCAAAGGCTCTTGCCTCCCCATAGTACCTTTTTTTGCAAACATCCTGAGGTCGATAAAGCCAACATAAATTCAACAAAATGCAAATTAAAGGTCATGCTGATAAACGCTAGGAGTCTAAACATGAAACTGCACTCTTTGCTAGCATTCTTTACCCTGAAAAATGCTAATATCTGTGCAGTCACAGAAACCTGGTTCAAACCTGCAGAGAGCACCCCAACCTTACTTATCCTATCCTATAATACACTCAGACCCCAAACTGTGGGCAGTAAAGCCAAAGGAGGTGGAGTTTCAATATACATTAAAGACATATACACCTCCAGGCTAGTCAAACAGTATAATGAACAGGAGATACTCCAGGTGAAGTTAACTGTTGGCAAGACCCCTATTCCAATCATAGCTAGCTACTGGTCCCGAAATCTGACTCAAAATGCCCAATCTACCTATTTAGATCTGTTCAAATCTTTCATGATTCAACATTTTACCCTGATCCCTGGTGAATTTAACTTTCCAAACATAGATTGGAAAAACTACTCATGCCAGAACACAAATGCCCAGAGATTCCTCAATTTTGTCAATGCAAATGCCTTGAACAGCTAGTCGATACCCCCACAAGATAATATCTTGGAGTTGGTATTAAACAACATGAGTAATGACTGCAGCATCCCTGTAGTATCCTCCTCCCTGGTAAGATCCGACTATAAAGCGGTCTCTTTCAAAGTCACCATCTCCCCCAACCTGCCTCTAGCTAGGATCAGACATAAAAACTTCTCCAAAGCTGATTACAGCCTACTGAGGGATGGTATAAACAGCTTCACAGCCCCCTCCCCCTCTGTAGGAACCAGCACCAATATCAAAACTACACCAAAGTACTATACAAGCATTTATATAGATGCATGGAATCAGGAATACCCGACAGGACTAAATCATCCTCCACAAGGAAGAGTAAATCTGTCTGATGGACATCTGCAATAAATAAACTCTATAACAAAAGGAAAAAAGTTGATGTCTGAGACCAAGAAGGAACAGGTGCCCAATTGGAAGCAATTTCTCCTTAGCCTGAAGAAGCAAATACGAACACTAGTGAAATCTTCCAAAGTAAACTTTGAGTCCAAATTGGCCACATTTACTACAGACAATCAGAAGGCCTTCTTCACATATGTCTGCAACCTTAAAGGAAACACTCAGATCTCTTCAGAACTGGTGGTCAAGGACACCGCATATACAATTGCTGTAGATATAGCAAACTTGCTGGCTGACAGATTCAGTGAAAACTTCAACCCTCTGCCCCCCCCCCCCCCATCAGTAAATCAGGACATCCCCAGTGCCTCCCTCCCCCTTATATCTAGGGAACAGGTCATCACTGCTCTCTCAAAGACAAAAAATACAGCCTTCAGCCTTCATGGGACCCTTAACATACCAGGCTGCATCCTATGTGAACTCAGGCAGTAACTTGCAGCACCATTAGGGTCTCTTATTCAACCAAAGCCCGAGTACTGGCTTCATCCCTGCTGACTGGAGGAGCATCCACCGATCCGGGAAATTATAGACCAATCAGCCTAACTAGCCTGATCTGCAAGGCCATGGAACGGATTATCATGGACCTCATTAACAAGGACATTGGCAATGTCCAAACACTCAATCCCACTCAGTTTGGCTTCATCAAGGTGAGGTCATGTTTGCTAAATTTGGTTGACTTCTTTGAGACAGTCACCAAAACCATGGATGAGGGAAAGGCGGTGCACACCACCTACCTTGACTTGGCCAGAGCCGTTGACACTATTTCCCACTTGGGCATAATAGATAAACTCCCTCAACTAGGCATCAATCTGTGTGTTACCAGATGGGTAGCAAACTGGCTCACTGATAGAACCCACCTATTCAAAATAGGGGAAGCCACCTCAAGCAGTAGACCTGTATCAAGTGGTTTACCCCAGGGTTTGGTCTTGGGGCTTCTGTTAATTGGGATATACTTTTTTGAGGTGCAGGCAAAAACCAGTGGGCTATGGCCAACCAGGTTTGCAGATGACTGCAAACTGGTTGCTGTCATCAATTCCGCTAGTGATGTGGACATCCTCCAAGAGGGTTTCACTCAGACAAATAACTGATGCCAGAAACATGGCCTCAAACTGAATACCAAAAAGTGCGTCATCATCCCCTTTGGAGAGAGTGACATCTTCACAAATTATCACATTAATAACAATGTCCTAAGCATGCAATCAGTTGTGAGGGATTCGGGCACCCAGGTTAATGGCAACCTGACTTTTGACCACCATGTTGCTTCCATTGTATGGAAAGCCTTCCACATGGCCCACCTCATAAGTAAGGGTATCTCATCCTGGGACAAGGAGGTCATGACATCCCTTATAAGGCCCATTATTGAGTACAACACCCCTTTCAGCATGTACCTCGGAAAGCACATTCAGCAGCTGGAGAGACCACAGAGGTTCCTCACCAGGAGAATCCAGGGACTCAAACATCTACCCTACACAGATAGGCTAAAAGCCCTATCCCTCTACTCAGTTTCATACAGACTCCTCAGAGGTGACCTCTGTCTGGCATGCAAGGCGATCACGGACCCCACCTTGATGGGACTGCTGCATATCCACAAGTCAAGTTCTACTCGAGTAACTTGCACACATGTCCTCAACTTGGTCTGTGACATCAACAGGACATGTTGACGGGACAGATTTGTGTCCCAGAGACTCCCCATCGATGGAATAGACGTCCCTCTCCACGTCAAGCAGAGTACCTCTTTACCCCTTTTTAAGCACAACCTGGATAAGTGGATGGGAAACAGAAAATATACTCCTGGGTGTTCCCTATCAGAAGAATGAATGCTGAAAATAGTGAACGGTCTTCTGTCGAACTGTAAAGTTCGAAAGCTGAGAATGTCGAAGTCACGAAACACTGAATTTTTTTCCCAGGGAAAAAAAAAACACTGGGCCATTCTTGGGACTTCACTGTTTTCTGCACTGTGGTGCAATCTCAGAGTTGGTATATTTAAGTTGGGGGTGAAGCCCCCCAGTTTATTTTGTTTGTGTATATATATATATATATATATATATATATATATATATATATATATATCTTTTTTTTTTTGGATCCGCAAATTTTTTCCCCTGGGAAAAAAATTTGCTGATCCGTGACTTCGACATTTTTGGCTTTCGAACTTTATAGTTCAAAAGAATACCATTTGTTATTTTTAGCATTCACTGTTCTGATATCGATGCCCCAGGGATTCTACCCGTGTCCCTGATGGACAGGGGTATCAGGTGCTGACTTGTCTAAACATGGGCTAAACTCTTTGCTAGGCTTATAAGTAACTTCCTATGATCCTATGCACTCATTGAAAAATTATTTAAACATTTCAGTATCTATGTTTAATGGCTGAGAACATGATTAGTATAACCAAAATAATGTGCTTATGGAAAACAATAACATTTGCCTCATTGCCAACATTAATTCTGCATGACATGACTTGTTAGTGACAAAAGTACAAATGTCTGACTGCAGGAATTACAAAAAAAAAGTTCCAGAGCTGGAAGAGTAAAGCTTCTAACAAAGCAAATACTCATGCTATTAGAAAACAGATAATGCACTGTTACAACAAACTTTTCTCACTTGTTCAAGTGGCAGAGAGCAGGCATCTAGCTAAATAACTGACATGTACATAGTCAGAACTATGCAAGCACTGTATATATATATATATATATATATATATATATTCACTTTATAATCTCAAAATACTGAAACATCGAATTTCAGTATGTTGAGATTATAAAGTTGAATCTGCAAAATACCGAAACCACAAAATAGCAAAAGTAAAAATGGTGAAGTTAAGCACCCCATACACCACACTACACATACACCAGACTACCCACACTACAAAAAAACAAACAAAACACACACAAACACAAATTAACAAACCTACAATACAAATAATCAGGGGGCAAGCCCCTCTGCACCCTCCATGGGGGGGGTTGTGCCCCCACACCCCTGCTACTTATATGTACTAACTCCAAGATCACAGCAAACAGAAAAAGACAGTAAACTCACAACCAGACATTCTACAGTCCTTTGCACACAAACATCACATATATACAAACACCACCACTTTCAACACTTAAAAACTCATACTTTTACCTGCGTACCCTAACCCACACATACAACTTCCAAACACAGTCACATACACTCAAACACCTACCCAAAACCCTTACAAAATTGTCACTTACCGTAAATTACACCTAAATCCACACACTAAACCAGACACCGTCCACAAAATACATTTCACGTCACGTACCATGAAACCATAACCGTGAATTCGACATTTCCTGATTTGCGGTTATGCACTTTTGCTAATTTGAACATTTGACTTTATAGTCTCAAAATACTGAAATTCGATATTTCATTATTTCGTGATTATATAAGTGAACCCATATAAATATATATGTATATATATATATATATATATATATATATATATATATATATATATATATGTGTGTGTGTGTCTATGCGTGTCTGTTTTATGGGATCTACCTTAGCATTAGTCTAGTTGGAAGGATGTATATGTATAAATCTTTCATTGATATTAATTTATTAATAAGTGCTGCATGAAACATTTGAACATGTCATCCTTTGCTATTACATGTACCATTATAACCCTTAGCTTGAAAAGATGACAGGACCACTTCCAGCTCTTTTAGAATGTTATTCCTATCTACAATGTATGAAAAGACTTGAAACAGCTGCCCCTTGGAATATCACTAATCACTTATTGAAAGTGACCACCATTTGGTATGTTGTCAATATTGTTACACAAAAGGCTGTTTGTTGGAATATGTTTCCTGCCTAATTTACTTTGAGTACCTTTTCCATCCTTATAATTACCACATCCAAGAAGGTGGTTTCTGTGTAGTAAGCACTATTGCCAAGTGACAATGATATATGGCACTTCCTAATGGTATCCGTAAAAATACCAGTCACAGTAATACCTCCTGACAAAACAGGAAATTTGTTGGCAATGAAACAAATAAAAATGTGTATAATTTCATACCCACAGGGGAAATCAAATGACAAAGGTCTTTATAAACTAGCAATGCATACTGATAGGTGGCTGCTCTGACAGACCATTACTAAGTCCTGAAGTTGCTGGAAATATTTACCACTAAAATAAAACATACTATTGGTTAAAGTGACTGCAGAAATTGTTATGTTTTTTTCTTTGGCAAATCCTTTATTGTGATCCAAAAGATAAATAAAACCCATCTCGTTCTCCTTCCAAACTCACATTATGTAGAATATCACCATTCAATGAATTTAAAACTATTGCAGTAGAAATGTAATCAGCCACATACTTATCAGAGAAACTTAATAGAAGCTGTTTAGTATTTGCAAGTGAATGCAAGTCCTACTCATAAACAGCTAGAGAATAAAATTAGAGGCAGTTACTGTTAAAAAGATTCTAACTGCTATAGTTAAAGTGAAATAACACCAGATAGTTTTATTAAATGTAACAGAACTGCTCTATAGAGAATTACAGAATTCATGTATTAATGTGCATCTTTCAGCAGTTCATAGGTTCATAGGTTCATAGGTTCATACTAGGCTATCTGCCCGAGGGCATTTACAAGCCTAGCCCATAGTTTTGTGGCTTACGCCACCCCTTTAGTATGGGGAACTATACCCATTTTTTTGCTGTGCCTCTGTCGAGCAGTGACACTGAGGTAATCCCTGGGGTATATCTGCGATCTCCCATCCATTGGTCAAGATTTCTCTTGAACAAGGCCAGCGAGGTGCTCTGCCTCACATATACCGGGATTTTGTTCCACAGCATAGGGAGTCTTTGGGTGATGAATCTATCCCTCCAGCACGTCCTATTAATAGCCATGTCGAGGTTTAAGTCTCCGCCCTTGTGGCTCTGACGGATCTAGATTTTTGAGGTGAAGCATATTCATCAAATCTGGGTTTGACATGGCCTTGTATGTTAGGCAAAGGTCACCTCTGAGCAAGCGGTGGCGACTGATTAGAGCTGGAGTTCTTTCAGTCGGGCAGCATAGGACAGATGTTTGAGACCCTTTATCCTTTTGGTGAGGAACTTTTGTGGCCTCTCCAGCTGCTGCAAGTGTCGGGTCAGATACATTCCGAATGGGGCATTGTACTCAATCATTGGTTTGATGAGTGATGAGTATAGGGAGACTATGACCTCCCTTGATCTAGATGAGAATCCCTTCATGATAAGGTGGGCAGTGTAGAAGGTCTTCCTAACTACTTTAGCTACATGGGTGTCGAATGACAGACTACTATCAACCTGGGTCCCCAGGTCCCTGATAACTTCTTCTGTGCTCAGTGGATTGCCACCTATTTGGTAGCTAGGGTAACCTTGTTTTTCCCGAAGGGTATGACTATGCATTTTTTGGCATTTAACTTTAGGCCATGGCTCTGGCACCAGCTATCCGTTTCTGTGAGACCCTTCTGAAGGATATCTGTGTCAGATGTGTTTTCTACTATGGCACCCAGTTTGCAGTCATCTGCAAACTTTGTCAGCCATAACCCTCCTGTGTTTGCTTGTACTTCAGAAAAGTAGATGCCAAACAAGAGTGGGCCCAGGACTGAGCCCTGTGGTACACCACTTGTGACAGGCTTTGAGTCTGACATGGCGCCAGCAACTCTGACCCTGTGGGTTCTGTCACTCAGCCAGTTTGCAACCCATCTTGTGATGTATGGGTTAACATTTAAGCTGATGAGTTTTTCAATGATACCCGAGTGGGGTATTGTATCGAAGGCCTTCGCCAGATCGAGGTAGGCTGTATGGACTTCCTTTCCCTCATCAATGGCTTTGGTGACTGTTTCGAAAAAGTCAACCAAGTTTAGAAGGCATGATCTGCCTTTGACAAAGCCAAACTGGGATGGATCCAAAGTCTGCAAATTCCCTATGTCTTTATTTATGAGGTCCATTATGATCCTCTCCATGGCTTTGCAGATAAGGCTTGTCAAGCTAATGGGTCGGTAATTTCCAGGGTTGGTGGAGGCACCGCCTTTGTGAAGTGGGACCACAGTTGCAGTGCGCCACTTCATGGGTACGTATCCAGAGGTAAGACTATGATTAAACAGCTGTCCTAGCTGTGGGTTTAGTTCCTTGTTGAGTTCGTGGAGCACACAGCCGGGGACACCATCAGGTCCCATGGATGCTGTGTTTTTTGCTTTGGAGAGAGCAGTTCTCACTTGGGCATTGGAGATGTTTGGGGGGCTGCAATCGCTTGGTATAGATATCTCTCCTTTTGGGGGGGAGTTTGCACTGAACCTGTCAGCCAGTATGTTGGCAATGTCTGTAGGATCAGTAATCTTCACATCATTTTGAACTAGTTCTGAGCATATCTGGGAGTTTCCTCCCAGGTTTCTAACATAGCTAAAGAAGGCCTTATGATTGTCTTTTGAGTCTTTAGCTATTTTTCTCTCAAAATTTGCTTTGGATGATTTTATGAGAGCTCTTAGTTTTTTACTTATAGTGATCAAGGGTGCCTTACCTTTTAAGGATTTTGCTCTATCTTGTAGTAGCTTCCTCCTTTTGTTGTAGAGTTTGTTTATGGCTGTGGTCCACCAGACTGGACGCTTGCCTTTGGTACAAAGAGTCTTTGTTTTGCTTGGGATTGCCTTATCCATGCAGTCCTGCAGGTGCTGGTAGAAGGCATTTGTAAGTGATTCAGCGGCTTGAGTACTGTTTTCCGCCGGCTTAGGGGCCTTAAAGGAGACCACACTTGTCTTTAGAAGTGTGAAGTTGGCTTTCGAGAAGTTCTTTACTGTGGTCTTTTTTATTTCAGGTGGGGGTGGGATGAGCACCTCCAGCGAGATTAGTTTGTGATCTGATCTCACCAGTGAGGGGTATACTTCCGGTGTTGAACATTGTGCTCCCATGTTCGTGATGATGAGATCAAGTATGTTTTCTCCTCTTGTGGGGATGGTGACTAGTTGTTCCATGGCATTTGAGTTTATGAATTCCAGGAACTTTTGGGCTAGGGTGTTTGGGCTTGAGTAGTGTTCCCAGTCTATATTAGGGTAATTGAAGTCACCTAGTATGATGGTGTTTGGTGATACATTTATCCCTCTAGTGTTTTCAGGAAGGCCATGTGAGGTTCCTGAGTTTGTGAGGGTGGCCTGTAACATGCTACAATTTGCAGAGCAGTCTTGCCTATGGTTAATTGCACCTGGATGGTCTCCGATGCATCGTGCGTTGCCACCAGTCTTGAGGTGTGGGTGTCCTTGATGAATATGGATACCCCCCTCCTTTCTTGGTATTGTCCAGATTTTGGGGCCGGAACGCATGATATGAGGTAAAACCTGATAGTGCTGGGGTGCTCTCAGGAGCCTTGAACCAGGTTTCTGTCACAGCACAGACATCAATGTTCTCCATACTGAGAAGGGCCTCGAGTGCGTGCATTTTGAGATTTAGACTTCTGGCATTGAGCAGCATTACCCTTAGTTTTTTTCCTTTTTTGTGTTCTAGGGTGGTAGGTTTAGAATTTGAGCCTTGCCTAAAAAAGGCACTATGGGGGTGGCAGGAGCCTTTGCCAATATCCGGAATCCCAGGGGTGACAGGTGCAAGCCGTCCCTTGCGAAGCAGTGTGGCTTGTCCAGCATGTCATCCCAGGCAGACAGACATTGGATCCCCTTTGAATGACACCAGAGTTTAAGCCAATTGTTAAAGCTGATCATCTTATCTCTGTATTGTGGCATCATTCTTGGTGAAGGTAGGATACTGCTCAAGGTCAGGGTCATACCTGCCTGGGCTACATAATCAGAGAGCTCCTCAATGTCTCTTTTCATGTAGTCCAAGGAGGTACGTCTCAGGTCGTTTACACCAGCGTGGACAATGACTGAGTCGTATTTGTACCTGCTGTTGAGAGACCTGAGTGCTTGCGTTATGTGGCGGATTCTAGCGCCCGACAGGCAGCTTACTGTGACCTTCTCTTTACTCAGTCTGGTGAGCGGGATGTCAGTGTGTCTGACTATGGAGTCACCAATGACTAGTGTGTCTGGCATTGTGTTTGGCCTTAAGGGCTGTGACTGTTTGACACTCTGACTGTGAGGTCTATGTGCTGCAGGTGTTGTGTTCTGAGGTGGTGGATGTTTGGGTGTCTGCTTTGGTGGCCTCTGCTGTTTTGGTAGATTTTGATCAGAGCCTCCGAGTATGTCTTTGTGTGTTTATGTGTATGATTTGAGGTTGTGATGGTACTATGTGAGACTGGGTCTATAGTGTGTGTGGTAACCTTCTCCTCCTGACTGGTCTTGCCAGTCCTATGTTGAGAGAGCTCAGCCTCCAGTTTGGCCGTATAGTTGCATCTCTCGCATGTATTTGTGTTTTGTGGGAGGAGGAGAGGGTTGTCTGTGTACATGAGGCAATTGTAACATTGCCTCAATATTCCCAGGTTCACCAGCTGAGCAGGAGAGGACACTAGCAACTGATCCCTCGACATGCTAGAAGGACTAGACAAAAAACTTTAAAAGAGATTCCGGGGGACGTGGGTGACCGAGAAATGGGGGGTTGCCTTTTTGGGGTGCTATCTATAAGAGTGCCATATCAAGGTAATAAGTACTGTATGAGCAAGTGCTAGGTTTAACAGATAGAGAATAGTCTACTTCTAGTCAAGTAGAGATGATCTTTTTAGTTATAGGATACGCTGATTGGATCAGTAGTATAGTTCGAGGAAGGTAGTTTTAAGGGAAAATTTAAAGAGTGGACTTTAGGTAGCCCGAATAGTTTAAACCTGCTTAACCGGCGCTGCCCTAGTGTGCAACAGTGGCAGCTCCGCGCTAAATCGCGCTAATGCGCTAAAGCGTCTTTATAGCAGGGGACTGGAAAAGACAGGAAATGACCCAAAATGGCCAATAAACTACAAGTTACTGCCTTAAACCACTCCTCTGAGGACAAACAGGCAGCTCAGTACTCTCTACTCCCACTAGTGAGTAAAGAAACTACCCCTTGACCAAACAAGGAAAATGGAGAAAACAGGAACCAAGACAAAGCCCAGGATCAGCAAAATCTGATCACTGGAACAAACTATTAGGAAAGTATGGAAAACAAGAGTATTTTTTTTGTTTTTTTTTTCAAGTTTTTTTCAGATAGGCAGAAAATACAATAAATGCTGTGTTTTTCGACTAAATGCTATCAAAAGCTAGTACACTTGAGTGTATTAGCCTGTTGTTTAACTTTTAAGCAAAACTTAAACAAGCAAGTGCAACAAACAATTCAAGCTATTAAAAACAGTAAAACAGGTAATAGCAGAATAAAACAGGCAGAAATAGCGAAAGGCTTAAAAAGTCGAAAATGCAGAAAAAATACTTAGAATCTGGAAAGTTTGTCTTTTCTGGTCTCTGCTGCTCTAGGAACTCTGCTGGACACCACGAGGAGCTGTGCTGAGTTCTCTATAGCCAGAAAAGCCCGCCAAAGCGTGCTTTATAGCAGGGGCTGGAAAAGACAGGAAATGACCCAAAATGGCCAATAAACTACAAGTTACTGCCTTAAACCACTCCTCTGAGGACAAACAGGCAGCTCAGTACTCTCTACTCCCACTAGTGAGTAAAGAAACTACCCCTTGACCAAACAAGGAAAATGGAGAAAACAGGAACCAAGACAAAGCCCAGGGATCAGCAAAATCTGATCACTGGAACAAACTATTAGGAAAGTATGGAAAACAAGAGTATTTTTTTGTTTTTCAAGTTTTTTTTTCAGATAGGCAGCCTCCCTCAATTGGGCTCATATTTATTCCGCTGACTCTAAAGTTCAGCAATTCTTGCTGGAGTCATGTACCTCAGGCACTCAAGGAAGCATGTCCCTTCTCTGTGAGAAATCATCTATTTAGTGGAAAAAAAATTAAACCTGATGACTCAGTGTCCCAGAAGATTTTATTATAGAAAACTTTTTTTCTGGTGTTTATTTAGTGGAAGGGAACTACAAGCCCATATAACTGAAGAATCCTGCTGGTGTTTTGTAGAACTCTCCAATCCATATAACAGGGAGACCAGACTAAAAAAGTTTGATCACTTGGTAAAAATGTCTGGTCTCTTGATATGAAATAAAAGCATTTCCTAACACATGACCACAAGCTGTTCCTGTTTTTTTTTTTTAATTTCATAGCATTATTAGTATTCTTCAGATGGTATACATATATATATATATATATATATATATATATATATATATATATATATATATATATATATATATATATATATATATATATTGGCTAGGATGTTCCTGGTAAACAAATGGAACAAAAAAATAATAATATATATATATATATATATATATATATATATATATGTATGTATATATGTGTGTATATATCGATCTAGTATCTTTAAACAAATGTACGTTACATCGGATTCTACTTACCCAAGCTGAAATCTCTGAATCTTCAATTAACCAAAAACACGGACTGCCAAAATCCTTTCCCTGTGAAATAAACCAGTTGGCCACTATGGAAATAAACCTATATGGATGAAAACTAAACCCGCCAAAGTGGGTGGTGTTCACCCCCTATGCTTTCCCCCACACTTAAATATACCAATTCTAAGATCGCACTACACTGATGAGAGGGCAAAGTTCACCATGGTGGCCAAGTGGTTCATCAGCTCGGGTAAGTAAAATTCGATGTAAGACAGTAGACCCATATATATGTGTAGATATATATATATATATATATATATATATATATATATACTTTTATTTAGAGAGAGATTACCTCCGTAACTCCTGGACCTGCCCATGCCTAACAACTACTAGGTTTTTTTCCTTTTTTCCCTCTCTCTAGTCATCTTGCACACTCCTCTATAATCCTACTAACTTGAATCCTTCTACCCCACAAACCCCTCAACCTAGTAAGGCATCCAACAATCAGAAATTAGCTCAATACGGTTGAATTTCTTAATGTAACACATCTCATTAACCCCTAATAACCTACCCTACAGCTAACTATTGATTCTACCTCTAACCTTTCAACTACTTAATGTGCTCTTTCAAGTTATTATTTCTCCTCTTCAAAACCATAAATCCTTTCTCTGTTTAATAACTATTACAAAATTTGTATAAATGCTTTGTAAACAGTCTAGTTATAAATAAGTATGGACATAAACTCTTGCAACTATGTATTTTTATACTTTTTATTTCTACTTTCTTGCAACTATGTATTTTTAAGCTTTCTGTGTTTCATAGTTTAGCCTTTAATTTGATCATTATGTTAACTGCCTTTTGTATTTTGGAGCTTTTCTCCCTAGGGCTTCACTGAAAATGGGTTTCTGACCCAGTCCGAACTTTCCTGGTCACCAAATTTTAATAAATAACACATATATATATATATATATATATATATATATATATATATATATATATGTATATATATATATATATATATATATATATATATATATATATATAAAATACTGCTGTGATGACCATTATGATTTACATAGTACATTTATGTGTGCATTACTCATAAAAATAGATGTCAGAATAAAATCTCATTGCTTTAGTATATGCTCTGTTCTCTGAAACACAAGGGTGTAGCCCAGCAACTCTTCTCAACATGCCAAGTTCAACTGTTGGAGAATTACCTAGCAAAAAAGATTTGAAAATGGCATAAGATGTTGTCTGTTTTCTCCTTATATCAGACCAATATCCTGGGCAGTGGAAAAAGTTAAGCCCCACTATGGTAATGCCTGAAAACTCTGAAACTCATATCAATAGTGCACACATCCACTACCTACACTAATTCCCATAGGCTATGAACACTGAGGCATTGATCTTCCTAGGTGAATACACACTGTTAGGGTAGTCATACTCACATAGCTGTATTATCTGTCACAGAACCAACAACGGTAAGCTATATGCACAAAGCATGCACACAGTACATGCACTGTCACACATGCACACACACATGCACACATGCATACACACACACACACACACACACACACACACACACACACACACATACACACACACACACTGTTATTAATACAGTATTGGCCCAAGTAATGTGAGCCAATTGACCATGACTCTTTTTACAAAATATGCTGCAGTTAGACAATCACTTTTATAGGGTTTGCTTGAATACATGCCTACCATGTTTGCTTATGTGTGTGTGTATTTGTGTGTGCATATGTGTGCGAGTGTGTGTGAAGGGTGTTTGGTGTATGTACTTTAATTTACACAGCAATGCAACTTGCACAGCCTTTGCTGTATGACAATGCAGTAGCCTCAAGCAGGTGACATAATCGATAATGCAGGTATCGGGCTTATTATACATTATTCATTCCTCATAGGTTATGTACTGTGGACTCCAATTATACTCCTTTGATGGCTAATAACAGTCCTGATACATTTGTATCTTTGCATCATGTATACCTGGTTTTATTTTATTTATTGTGGATATTTGAATACTGACCCTAAATGATGCATGCCATGGATATAAATGGCATCCGTTATTTTCCTGCTTCTTTTCTCAATCTGGATCCTGTTGAAAAATAGAATATGGGGGAACTCGGACTGCCAAAAGGGTACTAAGACTCCTCTTCCACTGTATTGTTCATGTTGGGAGTCACCATTCACCCAGTCAGATCGATACTTGGTCAACTGAAAAGTTAACAGAAATAGTCTATTTTTAAGGCAAAATATCTGTGTCTTGATTTCTGGAAAAGGATGTTCATGGCACAGTTTGCAAGATATATCTTTTAGGCAATGGAAATAAGTATTTAGTAGACCCTATCAAATAGCTACTCATGCAAAACTAAAGCCATTGAAATGGAGAATAAAACTGAATGCTCACAAATCTCTAGCCATCATATGACTATACTTACCATCTGGTAACAATATTCCTATCCTAGAAGACATCCTATCCTGGATCTTAGCCAACATAAGACTGGAAACCACCTTGCTAGGAGACATTAATATAGACTGGCAAAAGATCAGCCTAGAAAAACAAACAAATTTAATTCAGCTATAAAGCTGCTCTCAACTGAACAAGACTCCAACTAGAATTAACAAGGTCACATCTAAAGAATCCATCATAAACTGGATTCTAACATCCAGCCCAAATAATGCTGCCACAAGTGGCACCCTACCTGAAAGCTTAAGCAGCCGCCAGGGAAGCTACATAATTAGACACCTAAAGAGCCCTAGAAGGTTCATCATCACTATAGCATACACAGAAACCTCAGTAATTTTAATAAAGAAACTTTTTTACTTCTAGCCTTCTCCAGATAAAATAGTCTCTACTTAAAACTCTTCTTCTTGATGAAGTGGCAGACACATTTAATACAATATTTTTAAATATCCCTGCACGGCTAAAAAAAAAAAAAAAAAAATGACTCAGTCACTTAGAGATAAAGCCTGGAAGTCATATCTGTAAACCAAGTTTCAAGTATCCCTATAACAATATAAACAGTTAAGGAACCATAGTAAGCAATGCCTAGAAGTGGACAAAATAGCTTATTATAGCAACACCCAAAATTCATCATCAAACAATGCAAAAAAAAAAGAAAAAAACTTCTGGAAATCAATAAATACATTGTTCAGTGCTGGGAAATCAATCCATCCCAGCCCACCCAACCAATAACCCGCAAAGCATTGCTTCACAGTTTAACTCCCATTTTATATATATATATATATATATATATATATATATATATATATATATATATATATATATTTAGGAACCACTTTCCTGCAAACAAAACAACTACAAGTCCAGTCATCCCAATCCAATCATTAAAGCCACAAAAGACCTTCGCACTCACTCCAGTGCCAACATCTACAACTAAAAACACTACGCAACCATAAGAAATTAACCACTGATCCTGACAAATTTCTATCTGAATTCCGTAAACTTGTGGAAGATAGCCTTGCATATCCTGTCTCAATTCTAATAAACAACTCTGTCAAAGAATGATATGTTCTCATCTTATGGACAAAAATGCTGTATAATACCCTTCCATGAAGGCAGCTCATCAAGTGAACAACTGCCATTCTATTACTCTTTTCCATAATCATGGAAAGATGTATTCAGTCTCAGCTTATGACATGTATTACTTCTCAAAACCTCCTCTCCTTCTCACAGCATGGATTTAGACCCAATCAGAGCACAATCACTGCCCTTCTAAAGTTCACAGATAGTAGCGTACCAAGGCTGGGGCAAAGGGGCAGCTGCCCTTGGTGCAAAATATTAGATGTTATGATTGGGGAAGAGCAGCTCTTGCATTCTCTCTGTGTCAGCACAGAAAGGCACTTAAACAAGTCCTGTATATAAGTGCTTTTTTTGTGCTCTTCAATAGATAAATGTGGGGAGTGTGAATCTCTCCATAATAAGCCAATTGATACAAAGTTGCGATTGACTTAATACTGTAAAGTGTTTTTTTCTTTCCCCTCAATGGAGCTGAGGTGCATGGATCTGTCTGTAATAAGCCAATGACTGCAATGTAGTAATCAGCTTAATATTGTAAAGCATTTGTTGGTTGTTGTTGTTGCTCTCCAATGGAAAAACTAGGGTACTCTTGATTGGCTTAATAAGTAAAGCGCTGCTTTTTTGCTTGCTTGCTCTCCAATAGAAGCGCTGGGGGAGTCTTGATCATCTTAATACAGTAAAGTATTTATTTATTTATTTTTGCTCTTCATCATGAAGAGCTGAGGGGGTGGGGTGCAACATCGGGTACTGGCAATTGGTGCTAGACAGGCCAGCTTTGGCTCTTTTCACAGATATAATAAATTGCAATAGAAATTCAGGTCTTTTATTTCTGGATCTAATCAGGCATTTGACAGCCAATTTATCAAATTCTCTTAACTAAACTCTCTTTCTATTAGCTATCACCTTTCGCAATTCACTGGTTTCTTAGTTACCTAATTAATAGATCCTAAGCAGCAAAATGGCAAGAGGATTTCTCCTCTTTCTTTCCTATATCCATTGGAGTCCCACAAAGCTCCATCCTAGGAAAACTACTGTTTAACTTATTTATGAGCAACCTAGACACAGCAGCCAAGGAGACCACTTTAGTACAATATGCTCATGACTCCAGTCTGACGTGCTGGTAGAACACTTACCCCAAAATCTTTCTCCTCCATAGAAACTTGGCCCAACACTCACACCTCCTCCTGAATCCAAAAAAAAAAAAAAAAAAAAAGGAAAAAAAAATACTGTTCACCTGTAACTTTCTCTCCTCTCAAAAAAACTACCTTTAATATACTGTCATCCAACAAGACCAATTAGACGGCCACATTAAAGTTGATCTCCACTTTCAGTAAGCCATAAAGAAGACACACCAAAAGCTGGACTGCCTCTGCAGAGTAAAACACTACTTTACTGACTGCTAAACAAAACATGGCCACTTCTTTTCTACTCCTCCAGAAGACTACTAATCAAAGTGGAAAGAAATTATGTTAAAATGGGGGGAGGTCATGAAATAAGGAAATGGTAGGATTTTGGATGCAGGAGCTTAAGAAGAACAATAAAAATATGCATAACTCTAGTAGAAGCACGTATTTTGCAAACTAAGCCAATGCAGGTATGGAGAATTTAGAATTTACCGACATGGATGACTTCTAGTAGGGGCATAGAAAATAGACAGAAGGAAGATAGAATTTATTGCAAAACAAAAAAAATATCAAAGGAACCAAAGTACTGGGAGCAAATAATTAAAGACAAAATGTCATAGCATGTGATGAGTTCCATCAGAAGTTTGGACTGTGGGTTGGAAACTGCCTTCCCTCCAGGATATCATAAAAGTAGTGACAAAGAGAAAGGGATAGGGGAGTGCTACGTGCATGGCCAGCCTTGATTCGGTTTATAGCTGGTTCTAAAACTGAAGCTGCAGTTAAAAAAGGGATAACTAGTAAGGCATGTAAAATAATGCCTGACAGCAATAAGAATGAATCAGAAGAGGATAGAAAAGACTGAGACATTATGCTGGAAAGTCAGCATACAAACGAACACTCCAATAATATTTGTTTGGCTCCTATGTATGCCACAAAATCTACATGTTTGGGATGTTTGCATGTAAGTATTTACTTAGCTATTTGTATACCTCAAGTACACTTCAGGAAAATTTTCTGTAGGAAGACAGCAATTGTTAGAAGAATGCTGAGAAGTGTTGGGGGGTACTGTACTTGGAAATATATTTGGGAATGCAATGAGATGGTCAAATTAAAAAAAAAAGTCCTTACTGTGTACTTTGTCAGAAATGCTGGAGAAGCAAATTATTGTACCTAAGGAAATTATTCTTTTGAGCTTTTCCAGACATAGTAAGGCCCTAGTAAGTTTAATGCTGCTGCCTGTCATTAAAAAAAAAAACAGTTACTATAAAATGGAAATCAAAACCTAAAGAAATATTAAATGTTATAAAGAGGTAAAATAACTGGGGATGTGATCATTAGAAAAAAGAGGTAGCAAATATAGAAATATGTAGAATTTGTGTGAATAATATATGCAAAACAGTGTACAGGAATAAAAGTGGAATTCCAGGGAAGGCAGAACTTGAGAAATCTGTGAAATGCTAAACTGAATAATAATTAAGAATGGAATCATTTATCTGTCCTGCATGACAAAGAAAATAGATGTTGTAATCATTTGTTTTCTCTTTTATAACTGCATGTGTACCCCGTGCTGCTGTGAAATATGTGAAGTTAATAAAGGTATTAGAAAAATGAAGAATAAGTATGTGCACATTATATGGAAAATAAGGAATAATAGTAAAGAAATAAAAATAAATGTAGCCTGCAAACTGATTGATCAGGTTCATGGCTACATACACTGATCAAGTTTGTGGCTTCATACTCCCTAGATGGTGGGGTGAGGGGCAGCAGCAGTAAATCTTATTATGGAGCCAGGTCTCAGCTTACTGACAAGTTCTGTTACATAGCCATGCAACAAAATATCATTTAAGGCCAAAAGCACCTATGGCATAGTAGAAAAAATTAAATGTTCTAATAAAGTAAACATGAAGTGATTTCATGCAATCATTCCATGATGCATGCAGATATATGGGGCACAGTATATATTAGTTTCTTTATGGGGCAGTGCACATTCCAGACAAATTATGCACCAAAAGGCAAAACAAAAAATATGAGTTGTGGCACAGACCTCGTGATATCCTCATAGAAAATATAGGAAACAATATGTAAGAAGTACCACTACAAAAATAAAACTTCGAGTAAATCAGGAAAATTGTTTAGAGAGAGAAAGGCAGCTAAACATTTCAATTTAATATACATTGAAGGAGCTACTGATTTAAATTCACTGCGCTATCTGAAGCTGAAATGGTTAGAGAAACGGAAAATAACTGAACAAACTGTTAAAGGTTGATGCATTGTTGATTATGAAGTATGGAACATTAGCTCAAACAGGAATAAATGACATTGTTAATTACAGACATCTGTTGCAGTTGCAGTCAGTTATACATCTAGGAAGAGAAATACAAAATGCATTGATGCTTTGCTGAATTTGTGTGTGTGTGTGTGTATGTGTGCTGTGGGTAGAATCTTTTCATTGTTGTCATGAAGTAAAGAAGTATTCTAGCATTCTTATTGTCATTGCCAGATGCACATAAACATGAAATATGTAACAAAGATGTAAGTAATAAAGAAGAATAAATAAATAACTACGCATAATATACTATGAACTGAGACATTGCTTTGAGAATTGATGCAAATGAGGTGAATCTTCAGCAATTAGATATTTTGTAACACCTGGAAATGATTAACTGCTCTATTTAAATTTAATTAATTATGAAGTATGCTTACTCCTTGGATGACTTGAGGCCCAAGAGTATTTTTTTTTTTCCTTTTTAATGATGAAACTAACATCACTTGATGAGCACAATTTTATTTGTTTCTGTTATTTTTATTAAAAAGTTTAACATGCTTGACCATGAGAAATGAACACTCAGTTTGCCAACACACATATGACCATACAATTGATGATTTTTAAATAACATTTGTCATGATATATGTTACTGTTATTTAAGAGAAAAGTTATAACTAATGTGAAAACACAAAAATCATATTGATGCCACAAAGACAAAAGTCCATCATGTTTATTTCATTATTAAACACTAAAAGACTTGCTAAGCCATTAGGTCAAGCCACATCATACATCTGATAGGTATTATTTGCATTACACATTATAAAATGAGTTCTTTATTAAACTTAATTAGGTTAAGCTCAGAATTATTTTAGGTGAGTAGTTAAGATCTCTGCTGTACATCCTCAGATTTTGAGGTTCACTCCCAAGATCTAGTCAATGTCTATGTGGAATTTGTATAATATCTCTGCATCTTGTGTTTTCTCTGGATGTACTGGTTTCCTCCAAAAAAAAAATATCCATACATCCTGGTTGATTGATTACTCTGTATCATCCTCTTATATTGCATTTACCCTTGCTCTCATGGCTCAAAAGAGTGTCAGTGCTTCACCTGTTCACTTGCCTGTTTTAACAAATTAATAAATAGAAAAGGACCCTTTCACCATACCCCCACCTACATCAATAACAAACAAGCTATTAAGGAGGTTTCCTTTGCTACTCATTTCAGAATGGGTTTCTGATAAACTTCCCTTTCAGGTCCTGCTCCTGAATTTCTAGGAAAATGAAAAAACATTTTGGCAACATTTGCAGTTGCTGTGCTTGGAGTATTTCATTACTTAGCTGTTAAATA
The DNA here is from genome assembly GCF_019279795.1 of Protopterus annectens. NCBI lineage: Eukaryota > Metazoa > Chordata > Ceratodontiformes > Protopteridae > Protopterus > Protopterus annectens. Next base: position 605,179,409 of record NC_056744.1, read on the forward strand.
ATAACAATAGTACGAGAAGAACTGACTGTGCTATCTGCATCATGTATAGGAAACGTCCAAGTGCATATAAAGTAAGGCTTTAGTTTTAGGTTAGTCAGTGCATCAGAACACAGGGATAACTTGTTATTATGAATGGGGTGCCTGCATACATAGAGTTGTTACTAGACGATTGAGAATCAGGTATACAAGAAATAATTCATTGAAATTGGGATGATCACACAGAAGGAGGCTACTAAACCAGCAGCAGTGAATATTAACAGTATTTAGTGCTAATTATGGTGATGTGAGGAAACGGGGCTATTAAGGAGATACAAACATGTCATGCCAAATGTGCTTATGGGCAATATATAGGAACATCCAGATCAGGGTATGTGTAAAATGTTATTACCAAGATAAGGTCATTTAACCACCACAAGTATTATTTCTATGTACTGATCCATCCCACTGTAGCCAATGAAACTGGACTTAATAAGGATGTATGGTCAGGCTTTGTACCATGTCAGCGTAGTTATTGGTGATGCCCTGAATCAACAATGAGTTCTACTAAAATTTATTGATAGTTCTTCATTGCCATCCATCCATCCATCCATCCATCCATCCATCCATCCATCCATCCATCCCTATGGCCATGCTTTCACATGAGACAGTAGCATACTGGATAGAGTTAATTTCCTTTCTATCTATATATTTTCATCATCTAGCCTCAGATGCAGTGTTTATTCCTTATGCAATCTCCTGCTTGATGGAAGTCACTAAGCTAATGGGACTGGTTTGTGATAACCTCATCAAAAATCTATTATAAAACTCCCTTGATAAATGTGTCCTAAAACCCACAAAAGATTTGAACAGTTTTTATCTAGCCATCACTAACAAAGCCCCTGTCTGTTCCATCCTATTGGTCTGCCCCTCACCAGAGTTTCTATTTATCCTGCAACCAATGCCACTTTTTTAGAGACGTCAGAAAGACAAACATCATACAACTGTATGATGAAATCTCTACATTTATGCATGATTTTTCCATGGTTGACCTATAGCATGCTGCCAAGGATTTTTATGCTCATTAGACAAATGCATTTATCTAGCAGGCTCTATTACATCCAAATACATTGGGAAAGTCCAAAATAAACCACCATGGTAGTAAGTCAACATAAATAAACTTTGCTAAAAAATGAGAATACTCCTCAAAATACAGGTCAGGGCCAAAACCTAAGGTTTAAAAAACTCAGAAAGCAACTCAAGGTCAATATAAAGGTCAGAAAAGCATCCTATGAACTGGGGTTAGTATCTGTGGCAAAGGACAGCTACAAGTCCTTCTTCCAGTACATTAGAAAACTAAGAAATAATTTCCAACATCATTCTGAACCTTCTCTTAATGGATAACCCACTCTAACCCAAATTACATTGCAAATATATTGCCATGCAAGTTTTCTGCCACTTTCTCATGAAACTCCCATCTCAAATGTAGTGTCCGTGGCACAATAGGTAGCACACTCACCTTTTGGTGCTGAAGGTTGTGGGTTCCATTCCCACACCTCATAGATATATTCCTGACACTGCAGTGCAGCAGAAGGGGGGATGCTACACTCCTGAGTGGGTCATTCATTGGATGAGATGTTAAGCCAAGTCCCAGATCTGCTTGATTTGGTGGTAGTTCCAACAGATATAAAAGATCCCATGGTACATATGGAAAAGAGCAGTGGAAGTTCTCCAATGACCTGCCCAAATTTACCTTAGTAGTATAAATACTAGCTCAGCTCTTCCTGGAAAGAGGCTACTAGCCCTAAGTCACTCCCACTCCCTGCTATTACAAAGGAACTTGTTCTTGTGGCATTTTCTAAGATTAGAACCACTTCCTGTATAATTCCTAATAACTTACTGCATTGTCTGATTAATGATTACAAACATGCACTCACAGAACCCCTCTATAAACTGCTTAAAATAAGCCTAACTACAGACTATTTCCTAAAGCCTGATGCACTGTTGTTGTGATGGGGTCTATATTAGAACATCAAAAGTTTAATGGTTCGAATCACTAAAGGTCAACCTTTAATGATCGAACCATTAAAAGTTCGAATGTTCAGAAAAAATAAATTAAAAACAAAAAAAGAAAATCTAAAGATTTCCGTTTACCCATTCAACGTTCTGCACTTTCGCTATTCTCGTGTCGACAATGTCAGATTCGACATTGTCAGCTTTCGAGAATATAGTAGGTAACCATTGTGATGGCCTACCGTATGTCCTGGTAACTACAGGCTTATTAACCTTATGAGTCCGATCTGTAAAGCCATTTCTGGATTTATTGATTGCATTATCAAAAATCTCACTAGGATCCATCCACAACAATTTGGCTTTTTAAAATGTAAATCATGCCTGTTAAATCTTGTTAACTTTATAGAAAAGTTCACTCTAGTGGTTGACAGTGGTCATATTGTTCATTCTGCTCATCTTGATCTGGCCAAGGCATTCAAAACTATACCACAAAATCATAAAAATGAATTGTAAATAAGCTCTAAGCTTTGAACATTGACCCTACCTGATAAAGTGGATAGCCAACTGACTTAAGGACAGAACTCACATTGTCCATGTAACAGATGCTTCTTCTAAAATGGAGAAGGTGACCAGTGATCTTCCCAGGGATATGTGCTTGGCACTCTTCTGTCCTGCATCCACTTCTTTGACCCTGAAACAGAAAATAATGACCTCTGCTTGACCAAGTTTCTTGACAATTTCAAATTGGGTGCAATTGTCAATGCATCTGAAGATTTATATTCCCTTCAAAATGGGCTTACACTTATAAACACCTGGTAAATGGAAAAAACAGGCTGAAATTAAAAGCTAAGAAATGTAGTATTATCCACCTTGTCAAACAGCAAATCACTAGAGCCTACAGCATTATCAAGCATATCAACAGTTAGAGATCTTGGCACCCTGTGTGGGTAGTTCCCTCTCTTTGATCACCGTGTGGCTACTGTGGTTGCCGATACCTTCTGTATCTTTGCAACTATCAACAATGACATTTCTTCCAAATCTAAAGCAGTGATAGTTCCCCTGTATTCAATTCTAGTCAGACCCATTATAGAATATAGCACATCCTTTGGCATGGGACATCACTAGACGTATTAAAAAAAAACTCCTAAAAGCCCCAGTGGTTTCTAGTCAAAAAAGATCTTTGGTTTGAAGAGTCTAAGTTATTAAGCGAGGTTAGAAGTCTTGTCTCTGTGCTCAATATCTTATAAACTTTCTAGGGGTGACGTGGGCTTCACTTATCATGCCGTTAGAGGTCCGTTTATCCTTGATATCCTTTTTTTAGTAAGCCAAACATTGCAGCTAAGACTTGAACCAGAAAACTAAACTTGAATTAGGAAATAATTAAAACATGATGGATGAATATGCAGGACCTCTCCCTCCTCTGGAATGGACTTCTCCTACAAATCAAACGACTCCGTGTTTTCCTTGAAACATTACTTGAATGACTGGATGGGCACCCTTAAAATTACACCTGGGCATACAGACCTCATCTTCCTTGAAAAGATTGTAAAGCCTGAAGATGTTTATTTGGCAAACTCCTCATTGTCTTTGACAGGTTGTCTTGTAGTCCTGTGATCCTATGATCATCCCATATCAAGCTGCCTGTATCAGTTTTCTTTTTTTTTTCCTATACCAGTTTTCTTGAGGTAAATTTTTATTGTCTCTTTATAGAATCTACCATGTTATGTATGGCCATGACTGTACCCAAAGTGCAGCATTTCTGATGCAGATAGCTAGGTATTAATACACAGTTTCCAGTCTAGATGAATTGATTACTGAGGATTATTGTCCTGGTGTTGTTGACAGTAGCCTTTGCAACTGGACTAATATCACTGAGATGGTCTTTTTAGATGACAGGAAAGACTTCCCTTGCCAGCCATTTGTAGTACCTATGCTGGTATTTAGACAATGGTGGAAAATCACCCAAATTTCACAAGTGTAAAGATGTGCAGGGCTAATGGCTGACCTGCACTGAAGTATCAATCTATTTTTGCAGGTTTTGAAAATATAGTTTTTGAAAGGATTTGCTAGCATATGAGACCTAATGCTAAACCTGATACGTAACAATCAGTGTTAGAGTTACTATGGTAAGTGAAATGCTTTCTGTTTGTACTTCAATTGCTATATGTGTAGAAATCATACTCAGTGATTGAAGCAGGTTGAACAAGTACCCTGCACTTCTTGATATCCCCAAAATTCAGTAACATTCCTGAAAGTCATTGAATACAAGCTGAACTTAATACATAGCATATGCAGGAATGTTATTACCATTAGTACATTGTAGATTACGAAATGATGCCTTGTCAATACTGACATTTGAATGTTAATGTTCAAGACTGAGGTCTTTCTATCTAGTGGAAACATCAGTCTTTGGTTGGGAGTAGAATGACTTTGGAAGGTTCAGAGCAGGGCTAGAGAGATGGCATGCCTTTGCTGGATTCAGGATTGTGTGAAAAATGGGTCCACCTTTTAATCATTGTGTAGAGTTCTGGTCTTCTTTTGAACACTTAGGAATCTAAGACTCTGATGAACGCTGCATATCTCAAAGTCCAACATAACAAAGCCCACTGGACATTGTGATAGATAATGCCAAACTTCTCTAAGATTTAATAATATTAATCAGTGAGCTCTTATTACTTGTAAATAAAGGGCTAAACTACATCATAGTTTTGCCACGTGTGTTTGAAGACTTGAATTTCCTTTATACTCTGGCTGCATGAATCTGTTTTTTTCTGGTATGAAATATCATCTTGAAACATGTATGTGCTCTATTTTATTTATTTTGATACAGTAATTCCCTCACACCATTTTCAATCACTGCATGATGCCTGGAGAACAGACACTTTGACTCCCCTACATAAGGTGGCACATGTACAGATCCTTTCAATTATATGCCCATCAGCCTTATATCCAATGCCATGGAATGTAGCATAGCAGAACTGATGTATGCAGATGTGACAGCTTAACTGATTTACATCCCAATAGGTTTTGTTTTGTGAAGGATAGATGCTGTCTCCTGAACATAGCAATAATAATATCTGTTCATTAATGAGGTAGGCTCACTGGACACATAATCTCTTTTCATAGGTTCATAGGTGTGTACTAGGCTAATGGCCCTGGGGCCTTTACAAGCCTAGCCCATAGAAGTGCCCTGGAAATGTGCGACCTGTTATTAGTTCCCAGTGCCTCTATCAAGTAGAGCCAATGGAGTGGTCCCAGGGGGCGACTTGGGAGCAAAGTCAGGCAAGCAACTTGTTCAAGGTTATACAGTAGGTAAATGAGGGCAGAGATAATCAAACACCATATCAGAGGCATTAAAGCACATAACCTTAACCTCTACACCAACTTACAGATGAACATAGAAAGCTACTTTGAAAAAGTTTCAGAGGCTGTAGACAGTGATCACTCAGTACACAGTGCTTATCTCAATCTGCTCATGACTTTTGACACTATTATCCATGCTACTGTTAAAAAAAATGAGACAATCTTAATGTAAACCCTTACGCTATCTGCTGGATTGCGAAGTAAATATCCAACAGATCCCAGGTTTTGAAAGTTGCTGGCACTCTGTCTGAGACATAAAATTGCAACTAGTGATGTACTGTAGGGATCATTGCTGGGCCCCCTCCCATTTAGCATTGGACTCAATATTTCAGAAGTGTGGTTGTTCAACTTTGCTGATGAAGGAAAGCTGGATACTCTCATCTGCTCATCCTCTGACACTAAACAACTCCAGCAAGGACTGCAATATGCACATACCTGGGGGATTGAAAAGGGTCTAAAGTTAAACACAAAAGAAACGCAGCATAGTAGTATTCAGCAAAAAAATTTGTTTCCACTTCACATGTTTTTAAGCAGTATTCCTCTTCAGACAGAACAGTCATAAAAGTCCTAAGTACTTATGTGGACAATTTTCTCTCTTATAATCATCATGTTTCCAACATAGTAAGGAAATCTTTCTATCTGTCTTAGGTAATTTCCAGGGAAATATCTTTAAGATCCAAAGAAGTCATCCTGCCACGGTGACCTTCCCTTATCAGACCCATCATTGACTATAGTGCACCCTTTGGTATGTACAAATGAAAGTATATTGCTCATCTAAAAAGGCCCGAAAGATAGTTTACCAAGAAAATCAAAGACCTTAAATCTTTCAACTATCCAAACAGATTGGCAAAACTCACCTTTTCTCTCAGATGTATTAATTTTGCCATCTTGTCTCACTTAGGGCCACAGAAAGACTATTGAATCTTAAAGGTTTCCTGGTAATTTCCTGAGAGTAGTAGCAGTTCTTCTTTCTAGTTGTTCAGTACACTCACTGCTTATGAAAGTGCAGATGTCCCATGTTATAAATCAGTACCTGTTTGTTAATTTTCTGTCACACATCAACATCCAAGACTAGCCTCATATATTATTTCCATGGCCTGCTGGGACAGAATTTGTTTTTACATAATCATGAATTGGATACTTAGAGTGGTATTCATAGTCATTACTTGAATAAACAATGGCTTTCCACACTGCCCACATGTTTCTTCAGCAAAGGCGTGATTCATAGAGACTACTTATGCTAATATGATATGGTCATGAATAAGTGTAAGCAAATGAAGTCATAATGAGATGCAAATGAGAAGTTCTGTAAAATGGCATGTATTAAAAAGTTCTTCACCCACCTATTTGTAATTTATAGTCAAAGTGTTGTGCATTCCTGAGCTGTCTGCAGATTCATTATATTAAGGCAAAATCAAACCTGTTGCATCTAGTTTGCAATCCAGGATGACATTGTCACTTTTTTATGAGCCTAGCTATTTTCCAGTGTGAACTGCTTGCCTTGGCCAAGCTAAAACCGCTTGTACCAACGACTCTCACCTACCAAGATGGTGAAGATATAGGCAGAGAATAACTCTGCAATTTTGACATTGGAGATATTTAATAGGTTCAGAGTGGACATGAATATTATAAGGGTCTTAGTGAGTATATATGCCATCCCAATGGGGCACTAGGAGGCTGCGTAGCCTTCCTACCCCTGGGGATAAAAAGGTATGTATAGCCATCACTATACTTGTCACAGGAACCTTCCAAAGGCAGACTGGAAACATGCTGAGTATCTCACAGACGTCTGCCTTGAGGATACTTCAGCAGGAGTTCCTGGATGTACTCTTTGCACACGTGGATCAGTATATCTATTTCCTGGTGTCACCTAAGGACTGAGCCCAGACTATGTGTGCCTTTTATGAAGTGTCACATTTCTCTGAGGTAGTTGATGAGATAGGCTGCAATGATGTTGCAATTGGGGACCTATTTGGTCCACGGGGGAGAGCTACTGCAATAGAAAGGGCCAGTATTCCATTCCATCAATTGTCACGTAGTGTGTGGTGCATGGAGGTGCATCACGAACATCTCTGCCAATCATCCTAGCAGTGCACATGATTCCTAGATCTGGCACACTAGCACACTTTATCTCCTCTTCCGGCATTGCAGGATGTCCAGTGGTCATCTTGTTATAAGTTGAAACATATATTTTTTTATATTTTATTTAAAGGAGAACTCCACCCAAAAGTACATTTTTTCTTTCCAAAAAGTGTTTTTTCTTCCCTGTAGTCCAACACTAAACACTTCACATACAGAAAAATATAATTGAATAATTATGTTAACCTTTTTTGCCTGTATTTTTCTCATCTGTTACATCACAACAGTTACGAAGAGTGGCAGCGTAATTAAGTTAGGTCATTTATCTCAACAACAGAGCCATTAAGAAAACAATAACATTTAAATGTGCCTTATCAGTTACAGATTGCCAGTATCACACCTAAGATAAATGGTGTAGACTGGAGTCTGAACAAAGGCAGGACTTTCAAGCTTAGTTTTCAGATGCAAGTGTCTTTCCTTGTAATAAAACTCAGTGCCACAAAGAAAGAAAGTAAATATGTTGCTTCTCTAACTCTTCTTACTTTCTGTCACTATTTGAGTTTGCATTTTTTCTACACTGTTATTTTTGTAAAAGTGCATGTTTCTTCTGGAGATGGGGAAAGAAGATTAACATCAAAGACTTCAATTCTAGCTACAATATTTAAAACTATGAATGCAACCCAAACCGTCTCAGCCCAAGTAACACCTATAAATTGCAGGGGTCAGATTTCACACACTTGAACACTGAACTACAGTTGTTAATTTGAAAAGAACAATTAACTGAGCTACATCTCGAAGCCTGTCATTCAAATATTCCATAAAATGCTGCAACAGTGAAAAGTAAGCAGTCCCAGCAATGTTGTCAACTGATGAGATAGAAAACTACAGTAAATGATCTTATCATACGGATTTCGTTCTGTCCCTCTAACATGACATCAGGAAGGCAAAGGCATTGACTGTAAAACAAAATAATGCTAGCTATGGCAGCCTCCTTCAGATCATTTTGGGTTTATAACAAATTAGAAAATAATATTAACTATTTATTTTGATACAGAGGTATTAGCAATGCAGAAACATTCAAGACTGGCTGAAAACCCTTTTTCTCTTTTTAGTTTTTGGGTGTGGGTCTCCTTTAAGTAGCTATTATTCATAGCAAAATGTATTGCTGAATACTAAAGAAGTTTTTCTTTGTTTTGTCTCTCTCCCTTTTTCTATATTTTTTTTCACATGACACTGTATATCCACTGGAGCCATGCCTCATGACACCAGTGAAAAATCCAAGTGGAACTGCTGAAGACAATTACAACACAGTGCTGTCCCAGGCCAGTATTGTCCTTGAGATGGTCTCTGGCTTCTTGAAGAGTTGTTTTAAGTGCTTGGATAAGATTGAGCGTGCCCTTCAATGTTACCCAAGCTATGCGTGCAGGATGGTTACTGCATGTTCTGTTTTGCACAACATGACTATGCATTGCTCTGGTGATGAAGTGACCCATGCTGTCACTGCAGCTCAAAGTTCCTGTCCTACTATGATACTAATGGTGAGCAAGCTGGCAGCAACAGCAGCAGTAAGGGACCCCATGAGGTGGGCTTGTGCATGGCATATGGCTACATAAGTAAAGAGAAGACATCTAGTCCAGAAACTATGGACCATGACATTCAGTTTAGCCTTTTCTATCTTGTAAAAAATGCATAGGGTATAATTAATGCATGCAGTGATATCTGTGAGCTATGCTGTATAGTGCATGGTCTACTCTCAGTGTTCATCAGAGATTCCTTCTCATCTAAATATATATTCAGAACAAGTACTAACATTGTTGTCTGTAAAAGTCATGCCTGAGTGCTCACTGAATCCAGTTCATTGATGTTGTAATGAATAATCACATTTTTCACTGTTTTGCACAATGCATTCTAGTGAAGTGGCATGTCTAAGCATGCATGTACTGAATGTCCTGAAGTGGTAAAATTAGTAAAAAGTGTTCCTTCAGTATTTAATGTGAGTTCATACTTTGCAGTTGAATAAAAACACATCGGATTGTTTTTATATTATGCGATGCTTCCTCAGTTAGAATTATGCTGTCTGTTAATGCACTGCATATCAGTGCTTTTTTATTTTTTGTCATACATAATAATTTATGGCCTCAAAGAAAAAAGATGGCAGCAGTTTAACATTGACATGTGTGTGAAGTTCAAATTTAAGTAACAGAAGGTTCATACCTGAATCGCAGTAGGTCAAGATGAAAGGTGTCATACACATCTCCTAAGTATAGGCCAGTGATAGCTCTAATGATTTTGAAGAGGGGTTGTCATAAGAGCGGCATGATGAGTTGGTTTGATGTCATGATCTGCTTGTTGCAAGTAATCCTGTAAACACTGATCTCACAGTGATGTGCGGCTGTGATCAGGACCTCAAATGAGAGCTAAACTCTGGCATGGCCTGCATGAAATTTGTTGTACTTGTCCCCCCTACTATTTACAATACTTTCTAGAAAAGCATGAAGTGTTATGTGATCTGCCCCACACATTCAGACAGTGTCCTGTCTTCTTCCCCTTCCATGACTGACTCCTAAGTCTGGTAAGTTCTAACTAGTGTATGAATGGAGGCAGCCACAGATGCTTGGTGTACCATCACATTGCACGTCAGTTTGGTCATGGCATTATCCCTACTCTGTGCCATTCCCATATGTACGAATGCATGCATCCATCATGTACAAAATATTTAAAAAATTAAAGCTCCATATTAGTACACAGAAATAAGTACAGCCTTTCCAGGAAAAAAGTAAAGGAACTGAAAAGAAAGTGTAAAGGTTATGTACATATATATATAAAGATTGAAGAATTGTATGTATAAAGATTGAAGAATTGCAACTATCATAACAAATGTGTAACTCATCACATCTGAAACACGACTATAACACATATCTGTTCTGTATTCCATCAGATTTAGACATGGTCGTATGTGTATACTGTTTATTTGCAGGAAAGTCAGCACAGAACACTGTAAACTACTGCTATTTCTAGTTATAAGTAAACACCTCAAGATATGATTATGCTTGTGGCAATAGTTTCTCATCAGCAGTACAATCAAGCTTGCCAGAGTTATGTTTCAGGCAGACAGTAAAAATAAAATTACAACAAATAATTATTTGTTCAGGTGCTACAATATCTATACGTCTCTGTTGAATTTGGAAAACACATTACCTGAATTTCACAGTGATGCTGACTCAGTTAAGTCAGTCTTTTAATGTATGTCTGCACTGCAATGGTTGCACTTACAACTGTGTTATAATGTTGGGTAACCTATTCAAACATAATCTTTCACTGTTATTCTGAACCGCACGGTCATATTTAGGAAGTGTCTGTACTGTCAATGCACATTGTGCAAACATGAGACATGACAAGTGACAGTGACACTACAAAATGTTTACTATTTCCATTCAATCATCCCAGAATGAAGTGGCAAGAATACTTGACTGATAATCTTGTGGTTTACAGTTACGAATGTCAATGGCATCCCATACTGAGAAACAGGTAATTGTCCCTCACACGAATGCAATGCACATGAAGGACAGTACATAAATCTTAGCAGAGAAGTATGTCATTACATAAGACTAGCACAGTGCTATGTTGGCCTGTCCACACACAAGCATTGCCCCAAAATCCATGATGCACAGCACCAGCTGTTCTAAACAGTGAAGTTTTACTAATTACAAATAAGCTTTTTTTCACATTATTAAAGTCAGACTTCTCCTGTGGTGTTTGTGATTAATGCTGTGACCTCTAGATTGTGTACCTAGGTAGGTGGTTCAAAACTCACAACAGGGAGCCTGTTGGTGTAGCTGTAAAATCAGGTACATGTAGCTACCTAAACAGACATGTTGTATCAGTTTCCAATCAAATTGAAAATTTAATTGGGGTGAGTATTCCATCATCCTCTTATTCCAATTTTACAACAAGCACTTCTCTGCAACACACTGATGAGGTCATCCTGTCAAAAGTACACTCTCCCCATAGTAGTCAGACTTCTCCTGTGGTGCTTGTAGCTAATATTGTGTTCTGTGGATTGCATAAGTGGCTAGGTAGCTGGTTCAAATCTTAGAATGGCAAGTCTGTGTGGTTCTAGTGTTATGCAAGCAAAGTTTGAACAGCAGATGTGTTCTGTCTACTTCCACTCAAGAAAAACTTTAACTTTGGACAAAACTCTCTCTGTAGTTTTTCCTACTTTTAATGCAAACTTCCTCTTTGCAATCCACTGATGAGGTCATCCTAACAAATGTGTACTACCGCCCTTTCAGAGTCATACTTGTCTTGTGGCACTTTGAGCTAATATTGTGTTCTCTAGACTGTATAACTAGATAGGTAGAAGGTTCAAATCTCCCAGTAGGGCACATGTATGTGTGGCTTCATGGTCAGGTACATATATCTTCCTGAACAGAAGTGCTGTATCAACCTACAGTGAGGGGATTATTTTAACATGAAAGAGGATGCCCCCAACCTGTTATCCCACTTTTACCGCAAACATCTCTCTGCATTCCCCTGATGAGTTTAGCATATCAAAAGTGCACAGTGTATCCTTACAACTCAGACTTCTGTGGTGCTCATGTTTAATACTGTGTTGTACCTGCAGTGAGGGGAAGATTTTAACAAGAAAGAGGATGCCCCCAACCTGTTATCCCACTTTTACCACAAACATCTCTCTGCATTCCACTGATGAGGTCAGCATATCAAAAGTGCACAGTGTGTCCTTACAACTCAGACTTCTGCAGTGCTTGCATTTAATACTGTGTTGTATAAATTGTCTAAACAGATAGCTAGGGGATTTAAATCTGTGCAACTAATGTGAGTGTGTTCACTGTCCTATACAATTTTATCTTTGTCAACAGTCCTTATGTACACTTACACTTAGGAGACATATTTTCACATACAGATGATTGACCTATAAATTTGCATTACCCCAAAGCAATAAACACTTTTGGAAACACAATGATCATATCATGCTATCGAATCTAAACCACATCAAAGTGCTTATATGGGTTACCATATGGCACTGGCTGTTGATACTGTGCTGTCTAGACTGCATTACATATAGAAGGAGGAGTCCGAATCCAGCAATGACTGACTAGTGTCCGTTTGTGTTTGTCTGTCATTCTGTGTACATAAGTCTTCTAATACATGTAGTATATGTAGCTGTGTAGTGTTACTGTGCACTTCAACCACTTTCATACATTTTTAGAATATCAATGTTTGAAAAAATGGTGATGTCATCCATTCATATATGCACTGCCATAATTATAAAAGAACATTTTAAGTGATGTATATGATTTAGCCAGTCGTTTGTACCTTGTGGTCTTAGGTAGTCTGCTCAAATCCAGCCATTTCTCCATAGACTCATTTGTGTCAGTATGTCTGAGAATGTGTAGGTAAGTAACAATGCTATCAGCCAGCTAACTGTTGTGTAAAGTTATGTCTGTCAATTCCTATTACAAAGATTTCTGCTCATTTTCCATACAGAAATGCTTTACTGAAGAAAGATGATGCCATGGGATAACATTTGACTTTCTCACGAGAGCTACTAAGGCTTTTCCTGTGTTGTGAGGATGTAAGACAATGTTCTGGATGCTGTTGCCATAGTAAGGCATGTGCTTGAATCCAGGATTATCCACAGATTGCACATGATTGCCATTCTTCCATCACAGTGATGACTGTATTGTGCATCATGTATTTCTGGGTATTCCTAGCAGCAGGCAGTGTTGCATGAGAAACAGACATATAGCAACAGCATTTTAAAGAAATTATAGGCACAGATATCTCTTGCAGTAATGACAAGATGTCATGGCTTCAAAGACCAAAATATCTCACAACTGTAACACCACTGCCACCCTTCCCAGTATCATCTAGCTTCTTTCATCACATAGTCAGGTGTTCAAAACCCTCATTGTGTGTCCTAATACTGTGGTGCATGATGACATGCACAAGTGTTATAATGTGTAGAGCTACAGTAGGAGAAACCACCCCCAGACCTTTTATCTCATACAAATTTCAACACAATTACATGATGTAATGACTTCACATAGGTGGAATCTCACAGCTTTGCTAATGCTTCCACTGTGGCACATGTGATTCATATACATTTGTCGTCAGTAGACTTGCATAGCTTGCTGTTCAATTCCAGCCAAAGGTAGCATTCTTTGAAAGCACTGAGATTGCACAAACAATACTGGATGAAGTTATTATTCTCATTTTTGTTTTACTTTGGAGAAAAAAAATATCAAGTCATTTTGTAATATCCTGCCAGAGAAACAGTTGTTTTGCAAATGTCATGGTGTGAGTGCTCCTGGGCCACATGCATTCAGTAATGACTTGTATAGCATATCTATACAGATACAGTGTGTTTCAAATTTCAGACAATGCTGTTGGACAAAATGTATTTATTTATTTGGCATTTGTTGATCGGGAAAGTCCGACTGGGGCAAAGCCATTTTTCAGCGGAGGCCCAAGGAGAAATGCTCCACAATACAAATATAAAAACTACATGTTACAAAAGAAGTATAATTTAAAAGATTAGCAATATATAGCATGGTGATAAAAAAGAATAGAGACTGAAGGAGATTGTATAGCAAAAGAATGTGAAGTTATCACAAATAAGTAGAGTAGAAGATAGTAAAATACAGTATAATGACTGGAAACTAGTAGGAATAAACAGAAGGAGAGATAAGTTAAGGAAGGATAGAAGTATAAAGAGAAAAGAATAGATAGAATAGGATCTAGATTCAGGTAGGATGGTTACAGTGGCATGCCCAAGAGTGATTCAGGTATTGTTTAAGAGATCTCTTGAATTTATAAAATTGAGGTATGCTTTGCAGTGTCATAGGAAGCTTGTTCCATTGAATAGTGAGTGACTAACTATATAAGTTCTGTCTGACAGATTTTTTAGGTTTATAAATCTGTAAAAAATATTGAACTGAGCTCCTTAGAGATTGGAGAGGAGTATAAAATGAGACTAGTGAGGACAAGCTAGTGCAGGAAGAAGGCTTATTGATGATAGAGTGAATGACAAGCATTTGGGTGATTTTTAGTTGGTTAGGGAACTCTAGCCAATTGAGTGATCTAAGAGCATGACAGTGGTGTGATTTGGATGGCAGATTAGCAGCAAATCTAGCTACTTTGTCATGGGTAGTTTCAAGTTTAGAGAGAAGAAAAGACTAGAGATTTGTGAAGATTTGTGAGCTGTTGAAAAGGTTGGAAAACGATAAGCATTTGCTAGTGAGATTCTGGTATCATGGGTGAGGAATCTTTTGTTTCTATATAGGAAACCAAGCTTTTGGTGGGTTTCTTAATAGAGAGATATATATGAAGGTCAAATTTTAGTTGGTCATCTATGATAGCTCCAAGGAGCTTAGTCTGGCTAACAGGGGTAATGTTAATATTATTCAGTGAAAATATGTTAAAAGAGGATTTGAAGTGGAAGAAGGATTTGGGAGGAAAAGTAAGAGTTTTGTCTTTTTGGGATTAAGTATTAGATATTTATTAGCAAGCCCGGTTTCAGTTTGAAAGGATTTTGTGTGAGGGTGAGTAGTTCAGTAGGATTGTCAGCTATAGATATAATAGTAGAGTCATCAGCATATTGTATTAGGGAAGACTGAGGACAGGATTTGTGTATTTTATTAGTAAATATATTAAAAAGAAGGGGTCCAAGAACAGAACCTTGTGGGACACCAGTTTTGATGGGGAGAAAAGGAAAACCTGCAGAGAGCCATTTGATGGGCTGCTGCCGATCAGAAAGGTAGCTCTTAAACCAGGAGATTGTTGTTGAGGAGAGATTAAGTTGTGACAGCTTTGAGAGAGGTAAAGGGTGGGAGACGGTATCAAAGGCTTTTGACAAATCTAAGAAGAGACACGAGACACGTTTATTATTATCTCTAGCTAGGGAAACGGTATCGGTAAAGGAAATAAGAGCAGTAGCGGTACGATGGCGTGGGAGGAAGCCGTGCTGGGGAGGGGTGATCAGGTTCCTATGAATGAGGTAGGCCATGAGTTGTTTGTAGATGCAATGTTCAAGCATTTTTTAGAGGGGATAAAGTATGGCAATAAATCAAAAGTTAGAAAGTTCTGTAGAATTCCCACCTTTATGAATAGGTATAGTAAAGAACTTTTTCCAAAGAGTAGGAACAGTCGATTCAGTAATAGAGCAGTTTATGAAGATAGAGACAGGATATGCTATAAATGTAGCAGCAGTTTTTAGGAAGAGAGATGGAAGATTGTCAGCTGATGGAGAGCAGGATTTAAGTTTGAGAAGACGTTTTTTGATGTAACTTATAGGAAATGGCCTTTTTTAGAGAATGGGGGAGGGGGTTGTTTTTGAGGAGCTATAGGAGGTAAGAGATAAGAAGGGTTAGAAGTCTGCAAAAGTTTGCTTATAGTGTCAATGAAGTATGAATTGAATATGGAAGCATTTTGACAAGGAGTATTGCTGGGGCAAGGATTAGGTGGTGAAGGATTGCCTGGGTGGAGCATTTGGTTTATAGCATTCCAAAACTGTTTGGGATTCCTAAAAAAACAGGAACAGTTTCCTTAGCCAAGAAACAGAAACATTTGATATTACAATGCTCTCAGTTGTGTGAATGTTAACATAGTTTTCTCCTTCTCATCACTTTGACAAATTCACATTGTACACACTATCCTCGAATGTTCTTTATTACTTCACACATTAATTGTATTTCTTTGTGACAAGATCCATTGCTATGGTGTGTGGCAGGTGGAGCCAAGGCACAGCTCTTTGCATGATAGACAGGTGTTCGATTCTTGTTGCATGTGTTTGTCACAGAACTGTGTCGGACATAAGTGAGGTAAGCAAGCAAAGTATTTATTGTAGAGTCAGAGGGTAACATATTTAAGGTATCACCCTCCAGAGTAGGTAATGCATAACCAATACAATAGGGAATTGCTGTAAGTCCTTCAAGTGTGTCCAACATAGCCCTTACAGTATGCATATTTCTGTAGCATCACAGGTTGATACAAATCTTTCTTATATCTGTCATGGCATATGTTTGAGTCTGGGAAGAGGCAGATGTTGAGTGTGGTATTAATTCTTCACAGGCATTACTTAATTTCCAAATAAGAATGCATTGTTTTGCATGTCCTCCTCCAAACATTTATGTAATACTCTAATTGTTTTCTTCACACTGTACAGTTTTATTAGAAATGAGGACTTAGATAATATGTCTTCTTGTCTGGCATGATGCCATATCTTCATAAAGAGTGATTGGGCCTGTGTTCTGACACTTTCTTGTGTTTGTGTTGTTTACATGCTGTTATGGCAGTGTTCACTGTAATGTCTTGTGAGCATGCCCAGTATAATCCTTTATTATTTACTCTCCATTTATACATGGAAACCTTGATATACTGCAATGTCTTCAGATCTGTGTTGTCATTTATAACTTATGTATTTTGATTGCTATTATGCTACTGTGTATGATGCACATGCATTTACAACATGTTTGTCTATGCCCTGTGGTTGTCCAATGACAACATGTTAAACATGCCCCTTTCTATTGTGCATAACAACAGCTGCTGTATGGCTCATGCCTTGTTTATACAGGGTGAAGTGGATGATACAGCACTACAGTCAGTTGTCACATACATTCTCTGCATATACATGTCATATTCAATAACTGCACTATATGCAAATGGCCCCTAATTAATCCACTGTCCTTGCTAACTATTATCTCAACTTGGCATGTTATCAACATTAATATTCAATTTTTGCATTATGTACATGGGTAAACAATTGGAAACAAGATTATTTATTATTATCAATATGGACATCTTTCTGTTGAAAATGTTTCTCTGTGACGTCATCACATATGAATGCATTGATAGTTTGCATTTTCCACTTAACCTCTCCTCTTAATAATCCCTGCACTATTAACATTGTATTTTGTGTAAATTAGCCCAAGTTCATGTCGCCTGTGTCTACATGTTAGAAGTCACTTACCCTTACTTCAAAAAGCTCTCCGCATGTGTTCACATAATACGTTTGTCTACAGGCAAGGAGTTTTCTTTACATTGTGTGCTCATGCACCCACCAGTGTTTCAGTGTGATGAGCAACATGCATATTCAATGAGAGCTACTGATCATAGTGCTAACGAGCTGTAATTACGGGCGAAGCCTACATGATTTGTCAATGAATCCCTGGGAGTAATTACTTCCATAATATCAACATGGCTGAACTCCAAAAGATACCACACTCTAGCCTGAGTGGATGTTTTGGGAGGGGGGTGTAGGTTCCAGGGTCCAGCACATAGTTTACATTTCTTAACAATCTCCTTATATGCTTACATGGGGTGCAGATAAAAATGAATAAAAACATAACATTTTCAAAAAGAAATGTCAAGTAATAAATGTTGTTTTTTGTCTTTAACTGATTTTGTTAGTATATTTAACTGACAGAGGATTTATACAGAATGATAACAGAAAGACTAAAATGATTTCAGTACAGTTTTAAAAATCACTCGTAATAAGGTGTAGCATGTTGTGTGACTTTATCCTGTGTATTAATTCTTTGTCCCCCCTTCTCATTGTTCCTTATTATAATTATGCATTCCTTTTTTCTTTTTTATTTTCTTTCTCTCCCATTTATTTTTATTTTTCTACAGGTCTAGAATCCTTAGGAGCAGTCCAGCCATTTGAATCCCAGGTTAAGGAACATTCGCCATCTTCTAAACCAGGAATGTCATCACAGGGTTAAGACAGTGTCACTGATCCTGTAGGCACCCTGGCATATGGCAGCCTAGTAATCAACAATGTACGTAGGCTTTGGGACTAGGTTGAGGACATTTTACAGCTGGTCATGGACAGGCAGCTTCAGTCAATCAAGGATTCTTTTCAGTGGGTAGAAGACTTCTGTCCTGGTCGGTGCTGTGGGCATCCCCCACCACAGGCACCTGTCTCCTCAGTATCATGGTCCTCCACTGCAATACCATCAAGCAGTGGAAATATCTGAGGCCTAGTGGAACAGAAATTGTTGTTTGGCTGGAGTTCTCTTACCCCCTTCCTTCCCTAATCCTTTCTCTTACCCTCTCTTACTTATTTCCCACCCACACTACCCTCTTGTAAAAAAAAATATAAAATAAAAATGAAAAAATAGGATGGTTGATCCCAGCCATAACAGAGTAGCCCGCCTCTCCCACCACCTCCAGCATACCCTTATTGGTGTTTTCATTATTTGTTCCCTTCTTTGTTATGACTTTCCTGTTTCAGTCTTTCATGTCCCCTCTTTACATTCTTTTAAGAATCCAATCAGGGTGTACAAATAAGGACAATCCTATATAAAACACTTTAGACCCATTTATTTCTTAAAATATAAGTAATAAAAGCTGTGCTGTGTGCTGCTTGCCTTAATTCTTCCAAGTTTGACTGCACATAGCCACATTCATCCTGAATATTCAAGTATATATGAAATCATACGAAGCCTAAAGCTTTCATATAATTTGTCAGATATACCTATCAATTAACTTCAGATCATTTACATTTTTTGTGTAAGTGAATGTAAATCTTAAAATGCTTTTGCATTTGTTTACTCAGTGTAAACAACCTGTGCTTATTTCATTTGTATATAAGACTAGCAGTTGTCTTCATGGGTAACCACTATGTAAATGCTAAACCCAGGTCTATGAGACTACAGAGAAATTTTTGAAATAGTACTTTAAGGACATATAGCCACATAAAAATGACGTAAGTATTTACACGCAGAATTAATTTGCTGGACAGCATTAATCTTTAGATAAATAGATAGATGGATAGCCAGATAGATAGATAGATAGATAGATCAGTGTGTGTGTGTGTGTGTGTGTGTGTGTGTGTGTGTGTGTGTGTGTGTGTGTGTGTGTGTGTGTGTGTATGTGTGTGTGTGCGCACATGTGGCGAATGAATAGAAGAAGCTCATCTAGAAATGAGGTTTGGAACAGACCATTTTGTAAAGGGACATCTTCAAGGTGGGGGTTTAGTTAGAGTAGTAGGATTTGGGAGGATAGGGGGAGGATAGGGTTCAATAGGAATGGATGAGGTTTGGGAGGAAGTGAGGTAGGGGTAGGGAGGAGCTTAAAGAATGTTAGGTAAGTGTAACTGGAATAGGAGTTGCATTTTGGCGTGAACTTGCTATGGCTCCTCGAGCTGCAGACTGGCAGCCATTAGACATCCCCCCACATTGCTCTTTCCATCTGCGAGCAGAAGCCCACCAACACAAATGCCCACCCACTGGTAGGACAAATGCACAAAATGCAGAGCAAGCATACTCTTCCTACAGCTTTGTAAGGAGCAGCAAAAACATTCAAGCCTCCCTCATCCCCAGTCATGCCACAAGCATGCGCAACCAATGGCAACCACTCACGAGCATCTCACAGCCCCAGAAACAGGCTCTGCCAACCAACATAAAACCATGTAAATCTTTTTATAGAAAGAACAAAGTCCAAAGTGAAGACAGGCTGGATCCAGACACCATTGCCTGCACCAGTGCAGTGCACACACAGCAGCCACAGGACATGAGGCAGCATCCTAACATACATAGAAATATGTACAAAACATGCTCAACGCCAAGCAAAACAAACAACCACAGCCCACAAACCAGGCCAATGGCAACAAACATGCCAGACATGAAAACAAATCCAAGGTAAAGCATCCAATGTCCCCACAATCACCACCGACTCCCCACCAATGACTCAACACCCAAAATGGCCACACCAACACCAATGAAGCCTTCCAGCAACAAGCACAACCACTCCCACAGCTAAAACCCCAACAACGCCAACATGGAAAGGTTTTCAACCACTTAACCCCTCACCAGTCCCAAAGTGCTCCTCCTCAACCCACCCAACCCAGTGCTCAAAACCCAAACAGTGGAACCCCCACCAGTCAGCCAAGAAATCACCAAAAGAACTACACATCTTCCAGCCCTGTGGAGCAAGCGCATACACACGGCCATGGCTGCAACTGGCGTGCAACCACCAAGCTCACCACAGGCCTCCAGCAGACATCAGAACCACAATGCCAACATAATCAAGGGACACAGACCACACCTCAACACCACCACCACCACCACGATGAGTCAACAAATCACCGGCTCCATGGCAGCATGAAGCCCGACCAAGTTCACCAAAAAATTGACTGGAAATGCTCTACAATCCATGCCTGTACAAAACCAAGCTGTTTGCAAATTTAACATTTTACCTGCCCCTTCCCGTTCACATGTTGCATCAGGACACCAGAGCAGTAATGTATGCATCTGATCTCAAAGCCACACTGATATGTATGAAGCTGAAGCCACTCCGACAAGCACCTCCCAAAAGCACAACAGCAGTGGCACAGCACCACACAGCTCCACACCCCTTCTCCCCCAACCTGCTGTTCCCCCTCTTGTGCTGGATGGTCAATTCAATAAGTTTGAAAAGAAAAGTGAACGGTTATTATCCTTGAGTGCATAAGTAAGTGGAGGAAGCTGCTTATTTGGTTGATGGAATAATGCAATAAATGGTAATGAAAGTGAGCAGTTACACTGTTTGATAAGTATATAAGCAAGCGGGTGAAGCTGCTTATTGGATTGATGGTATAATGCAATAAATGGTAATGAAATTGAGCAGTTACGCTGCTTGATAAGTACCGATAAATGGTAATGGAAGTGAGCGGGTATGCTGCTTCATAAGTAAGTGAGTGGATGTATGGACATTGCTTACTGATCAGGATAAGCAGGTTTACGCAGTCCTGTCCTAAGATAATGTTACATGGATGTTATTTCACCTTTATCATGTTTGGTTGAAATGAATGAATATTGATTAACATTTATGTTTATGGAAATTTAATAAAGGTCGTCAAATGTCATTCGATGTAATGTGTTAGTTGAAGGGGACCTGGACAAATGAGGTTTGGAACAGACCATTTTGTCCAGGGACATCTTCAAGGTGGGGGTTTAGTTAGAGTAGTAGGATTTGGGAGGATGGGGGGAGGATAGGGTTAAATAGGAATGGATGAGGTTTGGGAGGAAGTGATGTAGGGGTAGGGAGGGGCTTAAAGGATGTTAGACAAGTGTAACTGGAATAGGAGTCACATTTTGGCATGAACTTGCTACCCACCTTCCCTCCCTCTTTTATTAGTGGGGATATGGTTATGTTTAGTTTGGACAGGGTGGAGAAGAGGGGCAGACTTGCCCTCTTTTGTTTCACCTCTGGTGCTGGATGGTCAATTCATTAAGTTTGAAAAGGAAAGTGAGCAGTTACGCTGCTTGAGTACATAAGTAAGCAGGGGAACCTGCTTATTTGGTTGATGGAATAATGCAATAAATGGTAATGAAAGTGAGCGGTTATGCTGCTTGATAAGTATATAAGCAAGTGGGTGAAGCTGATTATTGGATTGATGGTATAATACAATAAATGATGATGAAAGTGAGTGGTTACGCTGTTTAATAAGTACCGATAAATGGTAATGGAAGTGAGCGGGTACGCTGCTTCATAAGTAGGTGAGTGGAGGTATGGACGCTGCATACTGATCAGGATGAGCAGGTTTACGCTGTCCTATCCTAAGACAATTTTACATGAATGTTATTTCACCTTTATCATGTTTGGTTGAAATGAATGAATATTGATTAACATTTATGTTTATGGAAATTTAATAAAGGTCGTCAGATGCCATTCGATGTAATGTGTTTCTTGAAAGGGACCTGGACAAAAGATTTCCTCTTTCCTGTGTATTAATTCAAACATGTTTGGACCCTATTTCCTAGCTCATATCTAGTCAACACAAAATGGAAGCGTAGTTATAATAAGAAGTAAGAAGAAAAGTTAAGTTATTTTGGGCACTTGATGCTGCAAATAATGAAAAAAGTCACAACCTTCCTGAGTGCAATGGTAGCCAGCTTGTTGAGTTATTACTGCATGTGGCTGAACTTGGGAAACCAGGAACTAAATTGCATAATAACATAATTAAGATTCCAGAAACTCCTTTCCCCCAATCACTAATCATTGCAGAAGGATTCCATTTCCGTAAAATAATCCAAGAAAATAAAACAAAAGCTGTTTGCTGCAATTATGAGGTAATTAGCATAGCACTTTAAATTTAAGCATGCCTTAAAAGATACCCTTTGCAATAGAAACTTGTGTAGTCACAATAGTGGTTCTGGATGAAGGACTGCAGAATAAGTAGAGAGAGAGAGGGAGAGAGAGAGAGAGAACACTGGGGAATACACAAAAAGGAATCAGGATATCTTTTCCTACTCAAGGAAAACCAGAAGAAAGAGAAGTATGGAGACGCTTACAGAGACTTGCAAAGAGGAGTTTCTCCAGTACAGGGCAATGCTTAAAAGCACTTTAGGTTGTTTCATTATTCCTCATGATTACTTGGGAATAACCTGCATTTTTAATGCAGTTTATGATCCTCATTGATAGGTTCAGCCAGTATATATTAGCATACTTTTTTTCATTTCACAGCACTTGAGTTTATACCTTTTCCAGCTTCAGACAGCATTAATCAGGTGTGTGTGTGCTGTGTGCAGAAGTGTTGGAAAAGTTCTATCAAGCCTAAAGGGAAAATAGTCCTATGGTATGTTCTGGGTAATTTTTTCTCTGTGAAGTGTATCTGTGCCTTTTTTTTGCCAAAATGACAACCATGGAGCACAGCCACAGATCATTGCCACAGCAGTTGAGGGGATGGTGCAGTTTCCAGACCCTGGCTAAGACAAAGGGAGTTCCATCAATGAAACAAATAACCATGGATTAAGACCTTGAGGCATAGCAGATAGCTTTTATTCAGTATAACCAGCGTGAGAGATTGGAACACAGTGACTGAAGTGGAACACTCTTACCCCAACATACTGGGGAGCTTTTAACTCAACATCAGGAATATGACAAAGTACCAAAACAGGCATTATTAGCTAGAGCTGGTCTTTCCTTTGAGACACAAGCTCACAAGTTTTCATAGTTGGAAAAAAACCTTAATTATGACATTTAAATTGTGGTACGAACCTGAGGGTCAACATACTAAATATATAATGTTAGAAATGTTAGCCACTGATAAACATAAAATGACTTTGCCTGCTTCATTACAAAAATATGTGTTTCAAACTGACCTCAAGGAAGCTGAAAATTTTGTCATACTTGTAAACACATTATTCTGAAATAAAACTATTCCCAAGATTCAATAAAATCCATGTAGGCTCTGTGAAGAGTGCAGGGCACTTGGCCAGGATGAGGAAATTGTGTGGTAAGTAGGGAAACATCAAAGTAATAACTTAATGCATAACGTAATTATACAATAAATTACAGAGTTTGCAGTCTTAACAGTCAGGTATTACATAGCTGGGACATCTTAAATCTTTATTAATGTGTCACTGCCTACCTGAAATGGTAAAGCAAGTTATAGCAAGTAAGCATGCAGTACTGTGTAGCATAGCTTCCAAACATCATTTAATGTTGCTGTCTAACCAGCTTAAGAGTCAATGTTGTGTTCTGCTCATTGCCTGAAATATGCTGTAGATTGCACTCAGTAAATGAACAGGATATATGGGTAAGGTAACAAAAGTCTTACACAGTTATACATGGTCTACATGCCAGAGTTGAAGCAACATTAATAAATAACGTTTAAAAGGTGATGGTGCTTTCATAATTAATGTTTTCAAAAAAAGTGCTCACTATTCCTGTATTCACTGCTTGTGTGTTCCAATCTGACACCAGTCAACTGTTACATGTGTATGACATCCCACCACTGGCCCAGTAGTCAAGGAGCCTCAATCCTCACCACTGGCAACAGTGACATTGGGAGGGTGACAGGTACACACACAGTATTTCCAGATACAGCTCTCTGCATCAAGTGGAATTTTACTTAAGAGCACACAGAGACAACAGTCAGTCCAGAGTTGGTTTCTCCCTTTTTCTCCAGATCCCAAGTAAGACTCCCCACTGGCACAGCTATAGAGTTGAGATATCACCTGAGTGGCCAAGCCAAGACCTCCAGCACCCTCTCTATCCAACCAGTGCTGCACAAATTAGCTGACACACACACACACACACACACACACACACACCCCTGAGAAAGGCTGGCACAGGTTTACTAAATATGCTCTTTTCTGACAAGACTAAAAGGTAGTTATCACTGCCACCATCCATGTCCTTATCAGCTACTTTAAGGCCATTAACACAGGCTGTCCAGTCTTACTGTGTAATCCTACTATCAATACAAATGGTAGTTTGACCAAAAGCAAAGCTATTAGGAGTGGCCTACACAGTGCGCGCGTGTGTGTGTGTGTGTGTGTGTGTGTGTGTGTGTGTGTGTGTGTGTGTGTGTGAAAAAGTCCTCATAAATACTGCATTAAATAACAAGATGCCTTAAACCAGCTTTGTTGATAGGAAGTAAGGAAGCATAGCTATAGTATACAGTATTATGTTTAATACAATTTTTTTTGTTTGGAAGCATTTTATATGCAATGAAAAGTAAAATAAATTCTAGACTGAGGCAAACATTTGACTAAGTGATATTTAATAAGAACCATATGTACGTGTTTCGACTTATATACAAATTTGACTTAAGGACAGACTAAAAATGGATCTCATCCTTTACCCGGGGACTGCCTATAGTGTAATTTCTAAATCTAGCAAGAATCTAATACCTGTGCCTTTATGTAAATGTTGGGGAGCAACTGGTACTGCACCGAATAAAGCAGATTCCAAAAGGATAAACTCCGGGCTTTATGTCTTTATTCACAGGTCAAATCTAAACTCCAACTCTGGGAAAACAACGGTTCTTAGCAGGACTTAAAACTATATTATAACAACAGTCTCTATTAGGACTACTTTATTTACTGAGGTAACAACAGCCCTTATCAGAGCTTCCCCACTCTGCACTGAGGCTACCCATCCTTGGCCTCCCAAACCAGAAAGACTTTGAGAGTGCCTAGACACTGGCCCTTATCAAGGCCTCATGCTGAGAAAGGTCCAGTGAAACAACTCTTTTCAAAGCAATTGAGCCCCCTTACAGGGCACTCTGCAGGACTTTCAATTCTAAGGGACTTGACTGAGAATTGACCAATATCCACAAAGCAACCCTTATCAGGGCTCCAGGCAGAGCAATACATCACAGTGGTGCCTGTACCAACATCCCTTGTCAGGGCTCCCTATTCAAGGGTAAACTAAAGACCACGTTCAACATAAGATCTTCCAGAAATGAAGACCAGGTGGTGCCACAGGCTAAATTAACAACCCGAGTGCAAGAAGTGTAAGAAATACAGGAAGTGATAAATGTGGCAAATTAGCTGTGTGGAACAAAAGTCAATGGACTTATAGAAAGAGGGGAACTTGGAGCTGAACCTAATTATTTTCTATTATCAGAAGTTTTGGGGGTAGCAGATTGGGGTTTTCAGACCATTTAGCAATATGGATGGAGGTGATGGAAGAAAAGGAGTATTTTAAAATAAGACAGGAAATAAAAAGAATAAATGAGAAATTATGAGATGAATTTGGGGAGTGGGAAGTATTAAAGTTATGGAAGGATCATATAAACAAACAAACAAAAAAAAACACTTTTCTAAAAACTGGTCTGAATGCCTGATTGAATTTAAAAATAAGTATCTGAGAATTGCTATTCTTAGTTTAGACCAGATTTGTCTTCCTTTTTATTATGTAATTTACTAATATTATAGTTCCACCATGTGGGGGTGGGGGGTATTTCTAGGATTAGTCCTGTGCTTCTTTCTGCAAATAACAGCTGCATCTATGTTTACATGCAGGTACAGTTTGGTGGTGTACAATTCTGCATAAGCAGCAGATTTTTTAGAGTTTGCTGGGTATTTGAAGCATGCCAAAGTGTAATGTAGGACTAGATAGTTTGTCTTAGAGAAGCTTTGAAAAGTACCGTGGGTAGAAGAAGCCACTTGTTTCAGTTTTATTTTGAATGAGCTGGCTTTATGGTCAGATCCAACAAGGGATGATGATATGCAAGGGATGGGTAGTCTCCCTAATTGTTCCAGGGCATTTGTATTGACAAAATTTAGGAGTTTCTGTGCTTGTGCATTAGAGTTGGTTTAAATTTCCCACTGAATAGACAGGTAGTTAAAATCACTTAGAAAGATGGTACTGGGATTAATACTGAGAGAATCCAGCTCTTCTAGATATACTTTGTGGCTTTCATAGGTCAAATAGGGGGTGCTATAAGTAACCAAAAAGTTAGGGATCTTCCTGATAATGGTTTAGGCATGAAAAAGCTCTAGTGTTCAAGCTGCTTACCTGGCCTTGATGTGAGTTTCCCATGGGTGAGGATTGAGACACCTCACCTTCACCTTTTTCCCCTCCCATGCAGTAGTTTATCTAAAGATATGGAAGGCATTATAGTCTTGCACAACTGCAGTATTCTCTGTCACTTTCAACCATGTCTCAGACATGCTACTCAGATGTCTACATCATCCAGAGTGAGGAGTGGAG
This sequence comes from Protopterus annectens, assembly GCF_019279795.1. Lineage (NCBI taxonomy): Eukaryota > Metazoa > Chordata > Ceratodontiformes > Protopteridae > Protopterus > Protopterus annectens. Next base: position 605,206,292 of record NC_056744.1, read on the forward strand.
TTTCTTGTTTAAGCTCCTAGCATTGATCAGCAGCACTTTCATGTTTTATTTTGTTTGTTTTGTTATGTTAGTAGGTTTCTTCAGTTGGCATTGCCTAAAAAGACACCACAGGAATGGAAAAGGTCTTTGCCAATATATGAAAACCTAGAGGCGACTGCTGCGGGTCATCTCTGGTGAAACAATCAGGTCTGTTGAACATATCTTCCCAAGATGCTCATCTTTAACCCTGAGACTGCCTTAAATGTTTTGCATTTCTTTATAAATAGTGGGATATCTTTGTCTGGGTCTTTTGTCAGCTTCACAAAATCATCAGCAAAAAGAAGGGTTCTGATGTCTATATCCACACATTCCCAGCCAGATAAGGATGTCATTGACTGGATTGCCATATTCAAGGGTTCTACAGGAAGAAAGAAAGGTTATAGGATTGTGGGCATACTTGTCTTGTTCCTTACCTACTGTAAATTACATGGTCAGCTCTAATTCCACTGCCAGCATATGGCATGTTATATACATCTGTACAGCTTGAAATAACTTGGAGGAATCCTATTTTCACTAATGATGCCAGCAGAAAAAAAAAATATGAGGCTGAGTACTTTCTCAACAAAGATAGCTACTGTCAGTTTCAAGGATGAGCTGCAGCTCTGCATGAGGTTGATCAGGGTTTTTACATCATAATGGTCAGTGGCCCTTAACAAATCAAGCCTATCTTGGTTTAGATATTAAAAATAAATCTTCCCATTCTGCCAGCATCAAATTTGCAAATACTATATAATGTTGGCTTTAGATGAAGGGGCACATTTATGTATTTATTTATTTATTTATCCTTTCTTTTTGACCAGGTAAGTCACACTAGGCCAATAGCCTCTTTTCAGGGATATCATAAGGGGAAATTTGGCCAGGCCATCAGGGAACTTTCTCAACTACTACAACACTCACAGTGCATGTGGCTGATGAGTGAGAGTGTCTATTCCATACCTGGCACAGTGGCAGCCAGGTGAATGGCAAGCAAAATATGGCAATCGAAGAGTGTGTAGAAGAGGTGAAAACGGACTCCTCAGAGTTGTTTTTGGAAGAAGAATAGAGATTTGGCATTGAGAACTGAGAGTGAGATAAGACTGACAATACAGAAGATACTTTTCAGAGCAATCTGTTTGGAGATTCAAGGGGTGAAGAGTGACAGCAGGGAGATGTTATTATTACAGCCCTCAAATTGGGTGGGTGGTAGGAAGATATATTGGCAGAAGTTGTAGACCTGGGTGAGCCAGATACAAGGAAGGATATATTGCGTGGAGACATGAAGCAAAGTGTTAATATAGAAGAAGGATAAGAACTTAATAAAAGAACATTCTCAGACATGGCTGGAGAATAGAAGGAAGAAAGAAGAAGAAAACAGAAGAAATGAAAAGAAAGAAGTGTGTATCAAGAATTCAGAACAATGAATAATTAAAAATGGTCAGGTATTAAACATGGGACAAGATTTTTATGCATTTAGCAATCAAAGTGCAAGAGGTAAGATCTTTTATTTTGATTAAAAAAGAGACTTATTGTGACATTTTCTTTAAGATTGCTGCATTATTAGAAACTTTTTTGGGAAAATATGAAAAAAAGAAAAGAAAAACGCAAAATAAGTAAATATACAATTTTAGTCAGAAATTGATAGAGAAACTATTAAAAAATATTTACTAAATAATTTTTGAAAAGGAGTGAAGGACATTTCTAAAGTATTTGATAATAGAAGACTTTGAATAGTGGTTTGGGACTGTAATGTGGTTTTGAAAATGGAAAATGGAAAAAAATTGCACATATTCCTAGTATGGTTAATGTTGATGGTCATAGAGCCATTGCTAAGTATTGGGGACAACCAAAAACATATTTTTTGTAGGGGGTGAAATTTTGAAATAATTGTTATAAGAAGAAATGCTATTTATGTGGGGGAGTCTGGTTATGGTGCTTGAAAATGTGAAAAAATGTTATCAATGCAAACAAACAGGGAATTTATGGATGGCTTGGGAGAAAGAGAAAAGTTCAAAATCCAATATAGAAGGACAGAGTAGAGAAGAGGTACATAATAAAGTGTAATTGCAACAAGTGGAACAACAAAAATGTAAATGGGAGAGTAATAACACTCCTTCTTCTTCTTCTTCTTTCGGCTGCTCCTGTTAGGGGTCGCCACAGCAGTTCAACTGTTTCCATTTCTTCCTGTCCTCTGCACCTTGCTCTGTCACACCAACCACCTGCATGTCCTCTCTCACCACATCCATATACCTTATCTTAGGCCTCCCTCTTTTCCTGTTACCTGGCAGCTTCCTCCTTAGCATCTTTTTCCCAATATACTCTGCATCCCTCCTCAGCACATATCCAAACCAAGGTAATCTTACCTCTCTGGCTTTGCCTCCAAACATTCCAACCTGGGCTGACCCTCTAATATACTTATTCCTAATATTGTCCATCCTCATCACACCCAGTGCAAATCTTAACATCTTCAACTCTGCCACGTCAAGCTCTGACTCCTGCCTTTTTGGCAATGCCACTGTCTCAAACCCATGTAACATAGCTGGTCTTGCTACCCTCTTCTAGATGTTCCCTTTCACTATTACTGGTACTCGTCTGTCACAAATCACTCCTGACACTCTTCTCCACCCATTCCATCCTGCCTGTACTCTCTTCTTCACCTCTCTTCCACACTCACCATTACTCTGAACTGTTGATCCCAAGTACTTAAACTCATCCACCTTCACCACCTCTACTCCCGGCATCCTCCCCATTCCTCTATCCTCCCTCTCATTCACACACATATATTCTGTCTTAGTCCTGCTGACCTTCATTCCTCTTCTCTCCAGAGCATATCTCCACCTCTCCAGGGTCTCCTCCACCTGTTCCTGACTCTAACTACAGATCACAATGTCATCTGCAAACATCATAGTCCACGGGGACTCCTGCCTGATCTCGGCTGTCAACCTGTCCATCACCATTGCAAATAAAAAAGGGCTCAGAGCTGATCCTTGATGTAATTCCACCTCCACCTTAAACGCATCTGTCACTCCCACCAAAGACCTCACCGCTGTCACACTACCCTCGTATATATCCTGTACCACTCTTACATACCTCTCTGACACTTCCGACTTCCTCATACAATACCACAACTCCTCTCTAGGCACCCTGTCATATGTTTTCTCTAAATCCACAAAGACACAATGCAACTCCTTCTGACCTTCTCTGTACTTCTCCATCAACACTCTCAGAGCAAACATCGCATCTGTAGTGCTCTTTCCTGGCAGGAAACCATACTGCTGATCACTAATCATCACCTCCCTTCTGAACCTAGCTTCCACTACTCTTTCCCATAACTTCATGCTGTGACTGATCAGTTTAATCCCTCTGTGGTTACCACAGCTCTGCACATCACCCTTATTCTTAAAAATCGGTACCAAAACACTTTTTCTCCATTCCTCAGGCATCCTCTCACTTTCCAAGATTTCATTAAACAATCTAGTTAAAAACTCCACTGCCATTTCACCTAAACACCTCCATGCTTCTACAGGTATGTCATCTGGACCAACAGCCTTTCCGTTCTTCATCCCCTTCATAGCTATCCTTACTTCCTCCTTGCTAATCCACTGCACTTCATGATTTACTATCCGCACATCATTCAACCTTCTCTCCCTCTCATTCTCTTCATTCATCAACCCCTCAAAGTACTCTTTCCATCTTCTCAACACACTCTCCTCGCTTGTGAGTATGTTTCTGTCATTATCCTTTATCACCCTTACCTGCTGCACATCTTTACTAGCTCAGTCCCTCTGTCTAGCAAATCGGTACAGGTCCTATTCTCCCTCCTTAGTGTCCAACCTTTTATACAACTCTTCATACGCTTTATCCTTAGCCTTCGCCACCTCTCTCTTTGCCATACACCTCATCTCCTTATACTCTTGTCTACTTTCTTTATCTCTTTGACAATCCCACTTCTTCTTCGCCAACCTATTTCTCTGTATACTCTCCTGTACTTCTTTATTCCACCACTAATAACACTAATTAAGAAAATGTGATTAATAAATAAAAATGGAAGTGGATGGGAAAAGTGGATCAGATGTTAGTGACAGAGAAGATATAGACTGGAAAATGGTTAAAAAATTGTGATTGGAAAAAGGGTTAAAGACAGGAAAATAAAATTTCAGGATGTAGATTTGAAAGTAAAAAAGAAAGTAAATGGATAAATAAATAATTTATTGCAAATTAAAAAGAAAGAAACCAAATATTCTGTTAATAGTATAAAGACTACAGTAAGACAGATTGTGGTGTTTGAATAGTGCAGCATGTTTGAGGTAGATCTAATAATATTAGCGGATGCTAGGGGTTTAAATAAAGAAGAAAGAGACCAGACAGAGACTTTATGGGGAGGAGGGATAATAAGAAATTTGAGTACAGAAACTTGTTCAGAGAATGCTATATTATATAGGATGGGAATAACAATTCTGTATTATACTTTAGTTAAATTAGAAATATTAATGGTAGTTTACTTTAAGTGGAAAAGGAAAGTTTACAGACATATGGCTATATATGCTTATGTGATATGCAAAGAAAGAGAAAAATTATTTCAAGAAATGCTGAAATATGTTATACTAAATATGGATATAATAATAGCAATAGATTTTTAATTGTGAATTGAGACATAACAAGCAAAACCAGAGATCAAACAAGACAATAATGGAAGAAATAATAAAATGCAAGAGGTGAGAGTTATGGAACTTGAATAAAAGTACATATATAAAAGGAAAATTGAAAACAGAACTAGATAATTTTTTATATCTATGGTGATAAAGCTGTAACAATTTTTTTTTGATCATTTGACTGTATGGGTAGAAACAGAAAAGAATAAACAATGTATACAACTGTGAAAGGTTTAAAGAGAATTAATGAAAAGGAGTGAATGAGAAAGGTCTAAAAGATATAATAACATTATGGCAAGATCATTTGACTATGAGACATTTTTATAATAAATGGTCAGAATGCTGGATAATATTTAAAGAGAAATATAAAATAATGTAATTAATTTGGGAAAATAGAAACAGCTAAACAGATAAAAGGGAATATACAGAAATGCAGAAATCTGTTTTATACAGTCTGGACAGGAATGAAAGGGAATATTTTAGAAAAGAGGAAGATATTTATCAAAAAGAATCAGGGAAAAAATAAAGATTATTATATAAACAAAATTTTTTTATAAGGAAAAAAGGAAGAAGTATAGCCATATTTCAGTAAAAAAGTAAATGCCGATAGTGACCTAATAAGAGAAATGAAACATGAAGATGGAGAACTTGAAAAAGATCAAATGGATATTGTGAATATTGTAGTGCAATATGTTAAAAAGATGGTGAATAAAAGAGAGAGAAAGAAAAAATGGAAGATAAAGCAATTTACAGAGGAACTGAATAGAGCACTTGAAAAACAAATTACAGTTATCCATTTAGAAAAGGTAATGAAGGAAATAAATATAAATTCAGCAGCAGGACCAGATGGTATAATATATTTAAAGTACAAGAATTTGGTACAATAGCAGAAAGAAATTTTGGTAGAAATATTTAATTAATGGTTAAATTATGAAATTTGTTATGCAGAAATATGTAGGAGAGCTATGCAATTTATATGGAAAAGAGGAGAGAAGAATGAAATTTAAGCTTGGAGGCTAGTAATGTTGAACAATGGTGATTATAAGTTATTTATAAAGATAATAGAAAAAAGACTATAACATAAACTGAATTGTGCATTGGAAGATGACATGGAATTAAAGGAAAAAGAAGTCAATAATTATTATTGATTGTTAGCAAAATGGTGGATGACATAAAGAAAGGATAAAAAGAAGGAAAATTAATGGTGGCAGATATAAATAAAGAATTTGGTTCAATAGAGCATGAAACCTTGTGGCAAATAATGGAAGAATATAACTGTAGTATATAAATAAAAAAGTATGAGTCAATATAAAAAAATAAATAACATTGGAATCTTAGTATATGGTTGGGTAAGTGAAGAAAATGAAATGAATAGAGATTTAAAACAATGATGTCTAATCAGTAGTGTTTTGTTTGTAGTGGTCATAAATTGTGTTGTAAAAGAGATAAATGAAGAAATGGAAAAAGGCAAATATGTATAGGAAATGGGTATTTCATATCCAATTAGTATGTCTTATTCTGATGATATAATATTAATAGCTAAAAATAGAGAGGAAATGAAAGATGTAATTATATGCATGTATAATAATTGTAATTAATAGAATAAAAAATGGATAGTAAAAAATGTAATGGTCTTGGAATGAAGAAATAAGGATTTATCAAGATAAAAATAAAAATATGGAAATTAAGTATAGCGGGGATAGGAGAAAAATAGAAAAATATGGTTAAAAATATAATGATGCAAATTTACTATGTGAATCCATGGGGACATCTATCAGAAGAGAAAATAAGATACATAAAATAAACAAATAAATGGTGTATGAAGAATGTTCTATATCAAGATTTTTTATACCAGTTACAAATTAATAGGTTGCCAGTGAAAAGAATTATGCCTTATAATAAGGTAAATGAAAAGACATGATTTTTTTGGAAAAATAGAAATGGCACAACATATTTTCTCAACATGTAAGAGTTAAAAATGTATGGGAAAATAATAGAAAAGAATATTGTGAGAGAATTATGAGATTATAAACAGATAAATATGGATATGATTGAATATTCATTTTATGGGAAATATAGTAAGGAATATGTTAGGAATTTGAATAGAAAATATTTTGTACTGCAGGGATAATATTGAATGAAAGACTGAATGAGATTATGTTTAATTAAAATTGGATATTACCAAACATAATATGGAAAATTAAATGGTGGTTATGGAAAAAAAGAGTGGGCATCTACACAAATGTAAAATTCTGCTAGTGATGGAGGAATGTAAAGTTATTTTTTTTTGCAAATATGTAAATTTGTATATAGCTATATAATAAAATACCCCTACTGTGTTTGATAAGTGTAGTGGGATCTTTTACATCTACCTGAACTACCACCACTCATGTAATGAGAGTAGCTACTTTCATTTTATTTATGCCATGCCCTATTTTGAAGATAGTTAAAAAAACACATATATGAAGTTAAAGAGTAGGAGGTAAACTTATCCTAATTATGGCTACAGCTGAATGTGTGATAATACTAAATTCTACTGAGGTAAGTCCACAGGGGAAGATATATAAAGCAAGTGATTGTCACTCATGTATGTACCTCCATGAGGTTCTGTACAATTGTATGTGCAAAGTAGTGGCAAGAGGCAGAGTCATGTGAAATTCTTAAATGACCATTATACAGATGACTCATCTTTTTTATTAACCAAATTAAAAGATAAAAATGGAAATATAGGAAAGTGATGAAAAAGTGGAAAGCAAGCAGAGGGTAGAACATAAGCTGAAAACTTAAGAAATGAGGAAGATGGAGGTGGAGAAGGTGAGGTGAAATAGTTCTGTGGGTGATGTGCCTAATTATATATATATATATATATATATATATATATATATATATATATATATATATATATATATGTCTATCTATCTATATGTAGTTATAGAAAACTCATCCACTCAGTTGTCAACAGGGCACAGTTAGAGAAAAAGTGAAAAAGAATTGCTTACAGATAGAAATGAGGAACAGAATGCAACTGCTGGTCATATTAACTTTAAATAATAAACTCTAGTTTTAATAGGGATGGAACAGAACTAGTATAACAAATGAAACCCCACTAAATGGCTTCCAACTAAGAGGTATGATGACAAATTACACATGGGAAGGAAGGAAGGAAAGTAAGAGAAAGTTAAGAGGGTTAGGGTAGGAAGCAGAGGTTCACTGGGCTCCCTCTCAACTAGACCCTGGCTTAGATCGTGGAGCCAGTGAGTGGCCAAGTTACAACTTTATGATCCAAAACAGAAGGTTCTTTATGTGACCAATCTCCAATCGTTGAGCTCCCCCATGATGTCTGTGAGTTGTCAGTGGGTCACAAAGCTATCATCTTCACTTCCACTGCTATTATCAGGGACAGCGGGCCCAACCTCCATTGCTGGGCTGGCTGGTGTATCTACTGCAGTTAATGTTACAGGTGCAGAGGTGACTGTTAACACTCCAGCAGAAACTATGGGTGGTGTTGGTGCTGCACATGTGGGAGGTTGACATATCTTAATGGGGGAACTGGTACAGGAATAACTACCACTGCATAGAATTATGAAATAAATGGAGAGAAACAAAATAAATGTATGTAATATGAAGGATAGTGAGAAGTGGGGGGCAGAAAAGTACAGATAAATGAAATGTTAATATTTATCTTTACTATGATCATGATACACTTACTATACTTCAAATACTAACAAATACCAACTAAAAGTCCAGTGTTGGCACAATAAAAAAGTGAGGAGGGAAACAAACTTACAGACATCATTTTATACAATCCAAAATTCAAAGTCTTAATGTGTTGAGGTACTTGTATAATTTGCATGAAGCCTGGAGTCAAATACTTATAATGACATCAGACACCATATATTGTGAAAGAGGCGGGGCAGAGGAAATGAACAAATGCAATTAAAAAATGTACCTCTTACATATTTGTTGCTTACAACATTGTTAGTTACTTTACTCATGTGTACAGCAAACACCTACCATAAATTACCAATGATGCCACAATAGACAACCAAGAGAGAGAGGGAGAATCAAAACTACAGTCATCATCACTTATTGTCTGAAAAGAAAGCCTTAATGTGTTGAGCTACTAACTAAAGACTTTAGTCACACACACAATAATATCACCAAGCAAAGTATATTGAAAATGAAGGTGGGAAAGACAAATGCACAGATACAATGACAAAATGCAGGTCATATTTATATTCCCCTTATAATGTTGCAAGTACTGTACTCAAAAGTGCATCAAACACCCACGCTCAATTATTAATGATGACACAATAGACAAATGAGTGGGAATCAGCACATGCAGTCAAAACGCATAGCCATAACGTATTGAGCTACTTCTATAATTACACACACACACACACACACACACACACACACACACACACACACACACACACACACACACACACACACACACACACACACACCAGCTTCAATTATTCTGCTACTTTTGAAGTGTAGAACATACAGCTATATTACCTGAACAGATTGTTTAAACCTTTACTATATGAAACAGACATACCTTCACCCTGCTCTCTGTGAGGCATTCTAACCTTCTCCTGTGCAATTGTGCATTCTCTTCCATAGCTTATAGGGCTATGGAGAGAGAGCAGGAGTATGAAAAAAATGCGGAAAACACACAGTGGCAGGTTGTATATGTAGGATTAATTAGAGTACATTTAATGTTCTGCAGCTTTAACCTAATTCTCCCATCAGTCAGAGATCGGGATGGTATTGATGCATATTGTTGTAATGGTGGTGAAATTGTTTACCTGTGTACATGATGCCACTTGCACGTTACAGCCTGTGCTAGACCATTCTATTCTTCAAGTCTTGTATTGGGGACTTTGTACCTCTCCTGCAGAAGTCAGTGGCTGTAGTGAGAGTAAGGGAAGTAGAAGAAGATTGTTGACTTCTCCACATAGCACCTCTATGCCCTGAAGGATGCACACAATTCTCCCTCTGAGGATATGTTTATTAGCTGAGAAAATTGCAGTGAAGAATGGCAGATGCCCTGTGCCCATGTACATATTTGAGTGTGCAGATTGTTTTCACAAAGAGGAGCACCTCATCTGTGCAACCTATGGTAGAACAGCTTAATATATGTATTGTATTACAATATTTGAACTTTGCTCTGCAAGGTATGAAACATGGCGTCCCTGTCTCTGCCTATATGCTATGAATAAAAGCATGCAGTACAACAACTCTATTTTCACTAGATTAGATGTGAAGTTACATATACCCCATGAGATGAACTGTGCATGCACAATGGCATCTGCACAACACTTTGTAGAATGTAGTGTGATATTTGGCTGGTCAGCACAATGTGAATGTTGAGTGATTCAGAGACAGTAATTACTTGAGCTCTCATTTGAATAATCACCACATCCAGGCACCCAAAAGTCTGCAAATTAAGCATGGGGAAGGTGCTGCGCTTCGTCACACTACAGCATGATTCAGAGATCAGCAACATCTAGACCTGCAACTAGCGAGTCTTGGGATGATTGCTTAAAGCTGCTGGATCCCAGTTTCTATCAGGTAAACGTTACTTTTTTAACTTTGCTGTTTAAATTATGGGTACTGTTAGCTGCTGCTTTAGTTAACTGCATAATGAACTAGCTTTGAGATCACTTTTATGGGTTATAAAATGGGTGGACTAACAGGGTACTACAAGAGTAAAGCAGCTGTTATGCTGAAGGAATTTTAGTCCTAATGGGAAGCATTTATCAGCAACTGCACGCAACACACGTGAAATATTCAGGCCAGCTCTACTATCATTTTGTGAAACCATTTGCATGGATACCTCTGAACCTCTTAGTGCAAGAACTGTGGACAAAGACTGACATAATGAGGGTTCAAAGGCCCAAATAGAGGGACAGATTTAAAATTTTGCTCTTATAAACTTAGAAAGTTGATAGAATAAAATGATTTATGTTAACATGCACTTTATGAAGGATTTGAAGTCTGAAAGTCAAAAGTATGTCATTATCTAGTGACTTTAGTCCTCAGATCATCCTAGTGATTTGCTAGAAAACCACAAATTTTATGAGGAACAGACTAAAAATGTGAGGCAAAAATCTGTAAATTCTTCAGAAATCTGGACAGTTGAGAGGTGTTTGCATGTTCTATATCTTATACATATACCACATGGACAAAAGTCTTTTTGACAATGAGAGGAAACAATCAAGTCACTTTGCAAAGGGGGAATGTTGAGGCTGTCATAGTGTTAGTGGCATTTGCTCAATAATGTTATATGTCTGACATGAGGTAAACTGCCTGGATAGACACATATGACTATCAGACACACCTGCAATATGTTACATGGGCAAGGGGTGCAACAATGTTGCAAGGGAGTTCTGACTCACTTAGGACCACCATGCTAGTACCACTGTTTTCCATACTTACAAAACAATGCCTCAGATGGTTAGTAAGAAGAAAAGCAGTGATAACTCTGCTGAAAAAGCTACCCATAAAATGAAACTCTCCGAGGCAATAAATGAGGTGCTGCTGCAAGCCATCCATCTCCATAGTCAATTGCTCTTTGGGCAAGATGTTGTCAAACAGGCCTGCTAGGAACAAATCTGGAAAGACATGATGACATTAATGTTGTTGATGGACAGAAACATATCCTTGTGCTGCTGAGAAAAGAGCTGTCTGCCTGGCATGGGAAGGTAGGTTGATGGGTGGTGGGCCACTGGGAAAGTTACTTTTGATGGAGATGGAGGAGCTTCTAAACTTTGTCAGAGTCAGTGACACCTTCACTTGGTCCTTTTGTGCAGTGCTGGACACAATAGCAGAGCTTCATTGTGCATTAAGAGAATCAAACAGAGATGCCCTAGGTATGTATGTTGTAGAGGAACATCAGCTATTCCACCTGGATGAATATCTGCACAAAGTATGGCATTAAACTGATGCACTTCCTACATCTGACTCTGATGCTTGTCTTTGGTGCTGGATCATACTTACACAGAGTACTGTGATTTGCTGCGTTCACAATATATTATCTGGCAATTCCACTTTGAATTGCTACTGCCTGAAAGTAGAGGATCTACAACCTCTGATGGTGATAACAATGAAGATGAGCTGGCATATGGTCAGAGAGTAAAGAGTGTGTGTATTAGATAGAAAGAACATGACCACTAGATCCCCTACACAGACCATGGACACAGCCTATGTACCTGCAGTCACCCAGGAGAATCACTCCATACAGGGATAACAGGTTACTTGGGACAGTAGCAGTTAGGGAATTGTGGTACTGAACAAGTGTCAGTATCTGACCTAATTGTGATACTGGACAAGTGTCAGTATCTGACCTAGTCTCCTTGGGTGTGTGTGTGGGATACACACAGGCAGGTGGATACTAGTGTTGATTGTATTCAAGGTTACTGCCCTCCCCTGAAGTTGCTATGTCAAAGCCTACAAACCAGCATATGTGCATGGCCATCATGGAGGCACAAACTAATAACACTACAGCCATGTCCAACTTCATAAGACTTATGGAGTTTGTATGACCTCCTGAGTGCATGTCCCATATCTGTGATTGTTCTGACAGATTAAATCACATTGTTGAATGTGCCATGTCCTCCCAGGTATACCTGCCATATGTTAGGTGTTGTCAGGATAGCTATTCCACTGCTATGTGAACAAAGGAGATCAGGGTTATACAGAGTTATGCCTTCCACAGCAACATCTGTTGCTGTTGTGTCTATGGCTTGGAGGATATGAACACAGGATTGTCATGGGTATATTATGGCTGCAATGTACATTGTTCACAGTCACACAGCATGCCATCATATACCCAGAGCTGTGGTACAAATACTGCAACATCTAGTAGAGGCAGATTTCATGGGCAGATGCATGCACAGGATGGTAACCCTCTACTCTGCATGCCCTGCACCTGTCCAGTAAATTGAGCCGCAGTGCTGCAAATAATGTTAAGGCTGTATTAGACACAGACTAACACAAACACAGACTCTAGTAGATTACACAGTCGCACCATCACAGCCCCCTGTACATAACAAACACACACACACACACACACACACACACACACACACACACACACACACACACACACACACACATGCATCCATTGACACTGGCCCTTCACATAGGCTTTTACATTAATCCTCCCTCCCCATACAGTCAAAGCCACTATATACTAGTGCAGTCTTGCTTTTGACTTTCCTCAGCACTCACACATTTCCCTGTGATAGACATGTGCTCCCTCTCCACCTCTCCAGATGATGATAACTGTCCTTAGATTGTTACTTGTTCTGTATATGTCGGATGCACAATGTGGCCTGTCCATTTATTTTTGCTTCAGAAAAAGAGAGTTGTAAAAAATATGTCCTCTTTCTTTAAATTATTGTTACAACTATTATATTGGTCATCTAGTGTGTTTTTATGTGTACCAGACAGCTTTAAAATGACGTCTGATGGGGTGATTCAGAAAATTGTGTGACAGGGTAAAACAAACCTGAACATAGCGACATAACTCCAAAAATAGGGACATTCTAAATCAGGCCTGAAAACTGGACCATTCCTTTAAAATAGGGACAATTAAGTGGTCTGATACACTGTCCCACATGACAGAGCATGATTTCAAGAAACAAATCAATTATTCCTTAGGCAAACCCATGAACTGCTCCCACTGTCTCCCCAGTATGTTGCTTAAATGTCTGTGTAGCTAGTATATATAAAGTCACACATAGTTTGGTATCCACTGAGAGATGTACTGTTTAACTCATATGGGACTGTAGATGAGTAGAACATGTTCATAATGTCTTGGATGGTGTTTCTATCCAAGCAGTACAGGTCACAAATGTTGCTATCATAGAGTCCATGAAATTTTAAGAATGGCCAAATAACACAGGGCATATGAGGACAAATACACTCACCACAGGGGCTAATGGTGCAGATACACATTAATGATGTGACAATCCCACACATTTTTTTTGCAATTACTTTGCATGAACACACACACACACACAGATACATCTACATCTATCTATCTGACTCATATGGGACTGTAGATGAGTAGAACATGTTCATAATGTCTTAGATGGTGTTTCTATCCAAGCAGTACAGGTCACAAATGATGCTATCATAGAGTCCATGAAATTTTAAGAATGGCCAAATAACACAGGGCATATGAGGACAAATACACTCACCACAGGGGCTAATGGTGCAGATACACATTAATGATGTGACAATCCCACACATTTTTTTTGCAATTACTTTGCATGAACACACAGACACAGATACATCTACATCTATCTATCTGTCTATCTATCTATCTATCTATCTATCTATCTATGTATGTATCTATCTATCTATCTATCTATCTATCTATCTATCTATCTAATTATCTATCTCTATATGGATGTAGGGCACTGGATGAAAAGGACAGTGCCCCAACACCCAGTAGATCATCACTATTTGGTTGACGCATACAGGTTGTCAAGAGGTATGCATGATCGACAATACCCAGGTAGGAGGCATGTTTCCTTTCTGTGGGGATTATGTGATCTCAGAGTTAGTATATATTAATAGTAGGTGGAGTGGGGGATAGAGGGGATCTTGCCCCCCTGCAAAAACACTTGCCATTGGTTTAATCTGCTAAGGTGTAATCCCTGGCGTATGCACACAATGTATTGATATTGGTGATTTCAACATTCTGATGTCAGTCTACTGGGTGTTGGGGCATTGTCCCTTTGATCCAGTGCCCTACAACCCATTGATGCGCACACACACACACACACACACATATATATATATATATATATATATGTGTGTGTATATATATATATATATATATATATGTATATATATATATATATATATATATATATATATATATATATATATATATATATATATATAGATATATAATGTATAGATAGATATATAGATCTGCGCCAGCATTAGTCAAATAGGTTTTAGCTGACTAATAGAATGTTCACTAAAACTTACTGAAGCACAAATTATCAAAAGGAAAAAGCACCAAACATGGACATCTTCTTTGTATGAGCCATGTTAAATACTATTTCAGAGTTTATATTTCGTCTATATTGCGAGTGTTGACAAAAATAAATGTTGGAATTAGATGATAGCAGTGTTAATGGTGCATCAGAAAGCACACTCTCATTTGGTATAGAAGGCTGTGGTGGGTTTTAATCCCACACTAGGTATATCAATAGCTGACACTACAGTGCAGCATAAGAGTGCACTGCACTCCTGAGTGTGCTGTCCTGACAAGATGTGAAACCGAGATTCTATCTTTTTGAGTTGGTGGTAGCTCAGGTAGATGAAAAAGATCCCACAGTACCTATCAGAAAGACTAAGGGAAGTTCCCCAATGCCCTGGCTAGATTTCACCTAGTAGTATAAATACCGCCTTGGGTCTCCAGTGAAAAGATGCCTAGTGGAACTAAGCTGGTCAACAAAGGATAAATATATATATATATATATATATATATATATATATATATATATATATTTACATAAATGCATACATGCACACATATTTATATTTATTTGCTGCTAATACATACATATATATATATATATATATACAGTGGATATAAAAAGTGTACACACCCTTGTTAAAATGCCAGGTTTTTGTGATATAAAAAATTAGACCACAATAAATCATGTCAAAACTTTTCCCACCTTTAATGTGACCTATAACATGTACAATTCAATTGAAAAACAAAAAATCTATTAGGGGGAAAATATAAAAAATAAAAAATGTTTAAAGCTGGTTGCATAGGTGTGCAAACCCTTAAACTAATACTTTGTTGAAGCACCTTTTGCTTTAATTACAGTATTCAGTCTACTTAGGGGCAGCCATGGTGGTGTAGCAGTTAGCGTTGCCATCTCACAGCAAGAGGTTCTCCGGTTTGATTCTTAGCTCCAGTGCCTTCTGTGCGGAGTCTGCATGCCCTACCTGTGGTCACATGGGTTTCCTCTAGGTGTTCTGGTTTCTTCCCACATGCCAAAGACATGCTGTAGGTGGATTGGACACGCTCAACTGGCCCTAGGTGTGTGTGTGATTGTGTGTGTGTGTGTGCCTTCTGTGGAAGGTTGGGTGCCGGGCTGTCAACTTGGCACCATAAAACTCCACTGCAAATCATTCTGCAGACTGTTGTTCCACTGTGGTGACCCCTAACCAGGATAAGCCAAAAGGAGATGATGACAGTATTCAGCCTTCTTGGGTAGGAGTCTATCAGCATGGCACATCTTGACTTGGCAATGTTTGCCCACTCTTCCTTGCAAAACACTCCAAATCTGTCAGGTTTCAAGGGCATCTTTTCTGCACAGCCCTCTTCAGGTCACTCCACAGATTTTCTATTGGACTAAGGTCTGGGGTCTGGCTGGGCCATTCCAAAACTTTAATTTTCTTCTGCTGAAGCCATTCTTTTGTTGATTTGGATGTATGCTGGGGGTCATTGTTGTGTTGAAAGGTGAAATTCCTCTTCATCTTCAGCTTTCTAGCAAATGCCTGAAGGTTTTAGGGCAAAAGTGACTAGTATTTGGAACTGTTCATAATTCCCTCCACCTTGATTAAAGCCCCAGTTTCAGCTGAAGAAAAGCAACCCCAAAACATGATACTGCCACCACCATGCTTCATGTGCGGATGGTGTTCTTTTGATAATGCAAAGTGTTGTTTTGCGTCAAACTTACCTTTTGGAATTGTGGTCAAAAATTCAAACTTGTTTTCATCAGACTATAACACATTTTCCCACATGCTTTTGGGAGACTTGATGTATTGTTTTGCAAATTTTAGCCAGGCCTGGATGTTTTTCTGTGTAAGAAGAGGCTTCCGTCTTGCAACCCTACCCCATAAGCCAGACATATGGAGAATATGGGAGGTTGTTTTCACATGTACACAACCAGTACTTACCCAAAATTCATGCAACTCCTTCAGTGTTTCTGTAGGTCCCCTGGCAGCCTCCCTGACCAGTTTTTGCCTTGTCCTTTCATCAGTTTGGGAGGGATGTCCAATTCTTTGCAATGTCACTGCTGTCCCATATTTTCTCCACTTTTTGATGACTGTCTTCACTGTGTTCCATGGTATATCCAATGCTGTGGAAATTTTTTTTCTACCCTTCTCCTGACTGATAACTTTCAACAATGAGGTCCCTTCGATGCTTTGTAAGCTTTCTGCGAACCATGGCTTTTGCTGTAGCAGGTAACTAAGTAAATGTCAGGAAAATCCTACTGGACAGCTGAACTTTATTTGGGGTTAATCAGAGTCTCTTTAATTGATGGCAAGTGTGCAGCCAAGAAGAAAACAAATAAAACAAAGGCTCCCAAGAAGACTGAATGTTGTAATTAAAGCAAAGGGTGCTTCAAAAAAGTATTAGTTTGAAGGTGTGCAAACTTATGAAACCAGCTTATTGTACATTTTTTATTTTTTATATTTTTCCCCTAACAGATTTGTTTGTTTGTTTGTTTTTTTCAATTGAATTGTACAGGTCATAGGTCACATTAAAAATGGGAAAGGTTTTGAAATGATTTATTGTGTTCTCATTTTTTTATATAACAGAGACCTGGCATTTTAACAGGGGTGTGTACATGTTTTATATCCACTGTATATATTATATTAAAGTCAAGGAATCATCCTTGAAGGGATGAGGGGAACTCTCCTTGCAAAAGGAAATTTTTTGGAGTGCTGAATCAGAATGTTTTGCTTCTCAGAGCAGAGAGCATTTGGAGTCTCCAAAGGGATATTCTTTGGCATCTTAAATGAGGTGTAGAGAGAGACATACAAAGAGAGAAACAGAAACAGAAACTGAGGCAGATCACTAGCCCTACAGAGAAAAAGACAGACCTTGAGTATAGAGAGAGAGAGATGTCATGGGCTCTTACTTGTGAAGTTAGGGAAGGTAGGAGACCACTAACTGAAACCAAGAAAAATGTAGGTTGTGGGCCTTAAAGGAAAACAAGGTCAGAGGCTTTAAGGAGCCAGCTGATACAACCATCGACTGCAAGACATTGGAACTTCAGTTACAGAGAAAAAGAAAACAGCAAGACAGGAGAACTGTGTGCTCAAGGGCTGGAATGACGGTGGCTATAACTGCAGAAAGGCTGTAAGGTTTTCTGTGATTGTTATTTATTAGTTACAAAGCAGTATGCTTTAGATTCTCTGGCACTTAAAATATGTGTTTAATGTAAGAGCTGAAATTTCTGTTTAGCATACCTATGATTTTTAAACTTAAAGCTGTTGGCATTTTCATCTATAAAATAATGACATGAAAAGTTATAATTGTGGATATGCATGTTGTTAGAATTAATCTCCTCAAGAAGCTAAGGAAGAAGCGCTGTGCTATATGTTGTTCCACAAAAAGCAGACACACACACACACGCAGACACACGCACACACACACACACACACACACACACACACACACACACACACACACACACACACACACACACACACAGACACACGCAGACACACACACACGCACACACGCACACACACACTCACATACACACACACTCACATACACACACACACACACACACACACACACACACACACACACACATGCAGACACACACACACACACACACACACACACACACACACACACACACACACACACACACACACACACCAACTTATTTTGCTTTGTTTCTTTGTTAGCTTGCTTTTTATCCTCCAGGGTTTTTCTGAAGACTTCTAGAAAAAATGTCATTTTAACCTTTAGTTGAAATTTGCAGCATGTATTTGTAATCCATTTCATTTTGTTTCTTAGAAAATGTTAGAATAAAAATAAAAGAGGCGATGGCATTGTTTTTGCTACAGACAAGGCCTCAGCAGTGAAGTTTGAGACCCAGAAATAAGAAATGGCATTATTTATTAAAAAATTGTGAGCACGCATTGGCCATGGGATCCAGTGGCTTGATATAAAAACATTTCTATGTTTATAGGTTAGCACTAAGCAAGCTGCACTTGTGGGTCATTTTAAGCTTAGCTAACTTCCCTCAAAGTTGAGAGTCAAGTTCTGTACTTTGTATCTGAGGTAAGCAGCTTAACCATTATGCCAACCCATAGCCCTTAGTCTGGTTAATACAATATAATCATCTGAGTTATGTATATACAGAGTAGTACTAATTTGGATGACCACTAATAACAGTTAGTGAAACATTCCATGACAAAAAAATATCAATATTCAAAGTGTCTAAACAGAAACTTTGCATTGTGTCTGTGAAGGTCCACTTCTCTACTGAAGTAATGCGTAAGTAAAATGAGCTTGTGACATACATAGACTCCCTCTGTGCTGTCTGGTTAGCTGCTGATAGAAATATGATGAACAAGTACATCTGATATCATGTAAGCACTCATGCATCACATTTATGTTAGTGAGAGACTGTGATGTCTATGATGGATGACTCAGAAGAAGGTCATGACAATCAATATAATGCGCTGTCTGAAAGTCTGCTATTCTGTCAGAAGATATGACAAAACACAAAAGTTTTTTCCCCTTTACATAGGACTATCAAAAATCTGTCTTCTTTACACAGCATTCTGCCTTCTGACTCTACCATTGGATTCATTTAAGGTTGTCATGAGCTGAGCTTGTCAAAATGGCCTTCTTGTGACTGAGCTTGCAAGTTTTTGCTGTCCAACCGTATACTTTACTTATAAAGAGTACTATCAAAATTGAGGTCATCTTGGGGAAAGGGGCTCAGTCTGGATGATGTGACTCCTGATGAGTTGGGGGTGAAGAGATGTAAATAATACCCACACCTGTGCTTACTCATCAAACACCTGTCAGTCTAAATAGTGACATGAATGAGGAACCTACTGAATGATAGGCCTGAAACCACTGGGCGGTGCTGAAGGTATGACCAAAATATGTCAATACAGTGAGAGACAGGAAGAGAATCAATGAGGAATTCAAGGATATATGTAAGGTAATAACAATTACACTGCTAAAAGTCCCTGTTTCCCATCAAGTACTATAGCACTGATGGACATAGTTCAGAAGGAGAGGATACTATAGTTATTTTAAAACTCACATTTGGACATTTTGTCTGTGGGCAGAGTTGTTTTGTTAGGGATAACATGTTTAGATATTAACCAAAGCAAGGATGATGAGAAATGCTTAAATATTGTCATTATTAGAATGCTTATTCATGTCAGAGTATAAAGGCCTGACAGCTCAGCAGCTCAGAACTACAACCTTAATTTGATGTAGCTACTACATAATAAACAATAGTGTAGAGGAAGAAACCCAGAATGCAAAATACTAGAACATTAGTTACAACAAACCACCTTTAATAAGTTGGGGTTATTGCTTTGGGGATCATAGTCTATTGGCCTCCATGTGGAGTTACAGAAAGTGTCTGCATCCTAAAAATTTTGACAAGAATGCACTTTGAAGCAAAGTCTATATCTATGTGAAAACAAATAGAAAAAAATACAAATGTAATCTGCATTCTTTGCAAATGCATATACATTATTTGTAAGTGTTTAATGTTCTCTGCCTGTCACGAAAAAGAGAGCAGTTACAATATTTTACTTAAAATAATTAATTGGCTTATGTCAGGAAATATTATTAACCTTTGCATTATTAATTTAAATAACGCACTAAAAACTAACTTTTGATGAGAGGATATGGATTTGTTGTATGCTAAAAGCAGTGGCAATGTACAATAGCTAGTCTGTTGATATGAAAAGAGAAAGTGCCCACTGGGTATGGAGGACTGTGTACAAACATATCAGTCCCCAAGTATAATGAGCAGATGGCTATTTATCACAGAATAAGTTCTGTGGCATTTGTATGAGCCTCTAAGGAGCTACTGTTATATATCCCACAGGTTGTTAGGAATAATCTTTGTTTATAACATGTTGGTTACTTATGCTGTGCAGTACAGATGATGTCTTATAATGAAACAATTATTTGTCTATTAACACACATGTTGAAAATATTCTGGATAGGAAAGAGTCATAATGTAATGCAGCTGAGAAAATATTGTATTTTCAGCAGAAGTTTAAAGCACTGGTTACAGTGATTAATTTAGTTGACTGACAGTTTTATGAGGGAATTGCTGTTCTTAATGACTTTGTTTAATATAGTAACATGGAAACATTGATTTCTGCAAGCAGAAAATGATCCATGTACTCATCTCCACTGGTCCTTTTTGCTATATTTTCTGTCACTGTGGAGCCTAATTGATCACTCACAGCCTAAACTGTCTTTTATGCCTTTTAGATGTCATTTAACACATCCTACTCATGTTTTTAAGTTTTCTGCATACAGTATAGCTTCCCGCAGCCATAGCCTCTAATCGACCGGCTATGCTTTAAAGCAGCATTATAATACTGTTCTTTTTGCTCTTAACTTTTACATGCTTGTGATTTTCTTTGAACGTATACTTTATATGAAACATTTGATTAAAACTTTGTTCTATTCTCTATTGAGCTTATAGGCATCATTTTAGTCAATTCTGTTCAATTATTATGGTGTTTCTAGCTTGTTACTAAGCCTTGCCTTGCAAACTATATCACAGAGCCCTGCTACTATTTTAGACACATTCCTTTATTTCATGTACTTGTTTTAATAACTTTAGTTGCACTCATGTTTCTCAGGAATGGAGCTCATATCCTTGATGAGGCTTTACCAAAAAATGACATGTTACGACACAACAGCACCACTTTCTTTCTACTGCTAGAACTTGCCTAAGAAAATGCTGGCATCATTATATTAGTGCAAATCATTTTGCACAAGTATTAACTTTGTCAGTCTTTTTTATGTCTAATGGCTGTAAACATATGCATCATATTTTTACACAACTGCTGAATTTTAGAGCATATGCCAAATAACTGTGTACCAAGAATGCTACTAATTTCACACACATCATTTTTTATAATCCTGCTTTGCATTTACATTTTGCTCACCTGTTCCTGACCTAGCAACTCCCTGTATCACTAAGAATATGCAGTTTTTCTTCATGTTTCTTGAAATCTTGACATACAAGCCTAAACTCTGCATGGAAAAAATGCATTTCTGAAAGATAACTATGATTTGCATTGAATCCAGTGAAGTGAGTAACTTAGCTCAATTCATAATAGAATAGCAGTTTCTTGTTGTCCTGCAATGTTTGATTTCTCAGTGCCAGTTGTTCGCAGCATGATTCCAAAGTCATTACAGGTGTGAACATTTAATGATGCCTCGGCCTCCCTTTTCCAACTGTGTGGCTCTGAATGAGGTGTTTAACCCAACAATCCTCATGGGTCACCCCTGAAGGGGAAAATTTATAGCCAGCGTGCTTTCTTGTTAGCAGATAAAATAAAAAAATATCCAAATAAGTCACATTCATGATATACTGGGGTATTTTTGCCAAATAAATATATAAAATTATCTTGGCATGTCCCTCTAATCCCACAAGTTAAAAGCTACTTAAGTAGTCTTGTAATCTTTTTCTGAGACTCAGTTTGTTCAATCATTATCTCATATGTAAAAGTGAGCTAAGAAATGTACACCAAAGTATTGTGTCTATCGAATTTATGTCTCTTATTAATTGAAATCCAATAATCTGACTTTTGGTTTTACAAGATGCATGTTAAAATCTGTGTGTTGAATCAAGTGAATAACCACACTATGAGGTTAGAAATCTCTAATAGTGTTATACTTTCTCAATGGAGTTATTGTTTTAAATATCAATTTATTTCATGTATAACTAACTAAAAGCAAGCCAGAGATTTAAGCAACATAACTATGACTGTATTTATGTGAAAAGGTTTTATAAAACAGGAAAATCTGGCAGACATTCCAAATGTGGGGATTCCTACCTTACCTGAAAGGCCTGAACTTAGATGAAATAGACTGTATCCATAGCATCTTTCCTATGTTAGCTCACAGTATCCAAATGCTGTACTTCAGAAAATGTTTTTGTTTGTCTATCTGCCTGTCTATCTATCTGCCTATCTATCTGCAGTGTGGAATGCAAGGACAAAATTTGCACACAAATATAATAAAGTGTACAATCTAGCATGTGCTTTTATCTAACCAACATATAGACTTTATGAGACCCATTGCACTTGAATAGACATTCCATGTAAATACTGCAGTCACAAATTCATCAAGGTAAAACTGTCTAATGGCATATCGCTTTAATATCACATGGCTCATTTTATTTTCTGTTTGTGTTTTGTACTACTATGAGTTTGTTGGTTTGTCTGCCTTTTTGTTTTTGTGAATGAATTAGTTAAGGAATTCTTCAATATATGTCATACTATGCATAAATAATTGCTGTTAAACAGGAACATCTAACTTTGGTGAATATTTATCTTTCCCGTGAACGTATCTATTGATATAGATAGATAGATAGATAGATAGATAGATAGATAGATAGATAGATAGATAGATAGATAGATATAGATAGATCTAGATAGATAGATAGATAGATAGATAGATATAGATAGATAGACAGACAGATAGATATAGATAGATAGATAGATAGATAGATAGATAGATAGATAGATAGATGCATATTTGTCTCATTATCTATCTATTGGTCTATTCACCTTAATCAAGTAGCTCATATACATGTCAACCTCAAAAACAGTAAAAAGTGGATGAATCAAATGCCGACACATTACCATGCATGCACAGAGAAAGTACCTCAGTGCAAGCAATTTTCATAGAAAACCCCCCAAATAACATTTTTTTTGTAGTGGGTTAAGGAAAAGGGAGGCTGAGGAATCATTAAATATTCACATGCGTAATGACTTTCAAATCATGCTGCTAAATATATATACTAACTCTGAGATCACACAGTCCCCAGGGGAAGGGAATATTCCCTTATCTGAGGATTATCGCTCTCACACACCTATCAACCATCTGCATATATTGACTAAATGAGGTTGATTAAACAGATGTCAACAAACAAGCATTTAGACCAAATGCAAGACCCCTGTGCCCAGCTTTATTCATTCGTTTATTTTCTGATTGCCTGCTTAGTATGGTTTAAAGTCACAGGAAACTGAAACCTTTGGGTGAAAGAAATTAAGAACTAACCCTGGAAAGGAAACTAATACAAAGCAAGATGCATGCACACAGACCCCCACACACACACACAGTGTGCGCAATAGATTTGCACTCGGGAGGTCTCTGATCTTTAGGTAGCTTTCTAGTGAGTACCTCCGTGTATGTGGGTTTATGTGTTGTGAGCATATTATGTGGAAGAGGTAAAGTGAGTGTGCTGACAACATGGTTGATATCTGGTTTGTTGTTATGTGAGAGAATTGATTCCAAATTCATAGTATAGATGCAGCTCTCACATGTTGCATTAGTTTGTTTTAGCAATAACTGGCTGTCAATATACATGAGGCAATTGTTACATTGCCTCAGGATGCCCATGTCAGTCAGGCTGCAGGAGAAATTGTGGGAAACTGTCCATCCATTATGGAAGGTATATACTGAAGCAACTAGTGGAGAGTGGGCTAGATGGACCAGGTTTTACTTTAAGACTAACAAAAAGTGTGTATTTTATGAAGGACTAGGGGTAGAAAAATGTGTCAGTGCTTCACAGTGCACACATGAGTTGCTCACAGGGTAGCAGTGCAAGCACTGAGCAACTCCAATAAACCGAGTGCAAACCCAGCCAAACAAAATTTTGGAATACAAGCAAAGTTAAATGATTTTAAGAAAGTAAACAAAGGGAAAGTCCAAGACTGAGCCTTATTCCAGCGATCCCCAACTCAGATGGTTCATAGGTGTTTACTAGGCTAATGACCACAAGGGCCTTTTTAAGCCTAGCTATGCATCCCAAATCTCTGACAAGTTCTGATATCCTTGATAAATGTATTCATACGCCTGGGAGATGAACCATTTACAGGTAGCCTGTGTCCATTAGAGACATAGGTGGCAAACCAAGGATGGATTTCTGGTTTCACATCCAGTTGTCCAAGTTGCACTTGAATTGGTTTAGGGAGGAGCATTGTTTCACATAGATGGGGAGCCTGTTCTATAGAAAGGGTAGTCTCTGGGATACATACCTATCTCTCCAGCAGGTTCTATTTATTTATATCACAGGCAAGATTTAAGTCTTTAGAATGGGTAATTCAGATGCTGTTTGTTTTGAGGATATGCAAGAGGTCCATCAGAGTGGGGTCTGACAATGCTCTATATGCCAGGTATAGATCTCCCCTCAAAAGCTTGTAAGAGACATAATACAGGGATAGGGCCTTGAGGCAGTATGCATAGGACATTTTTCTTATGCCCTGTATTCTTTTAGTGAGGAACCTCTGTGGATGTTCCAATTGTTGGATATGCATTGTTAGGTACATACCAAAGGGGACATTGTACTCAATGATAGGTCTGATGAATGCCAAATACAGTGGAACAATGACTTTCCTGGACTTAGATGCCATACCTTTGTCCTCACCACTGTAGACAAATGATGGTCAAAGGCTATATTACTATCTATGTGTGCCCCTAAGTCCCTGGCTACTAGGTCAAATCTAAGGGTTGTGTTGCCAATATGATAGTTACCAGGGATGGATGACTTCCCAAAGGATACTATTATGCATTTTTTGGCATTTAGTTTTAGTCCATGGCTCTAACACCAGTATTGTCTGGGCTCACTGATGCAATGTTCTTGGTCCTAGAGACGGTATTAAGGATCTGTTCCCTAGTGATAGTAGGGAGAGTAATATTGGATGATATTTCCTGAGGGAAGGTTGAGACGGAGAGAGGGGTAAAGCTGGAGCTCTGCACACAACTGTGTGTTACCATTGAGGTTGTGGACATAGCTGTCGTTGTCCTTGGCCTGGGAGGCCAAACGTAACTGAAATTTGGCTTTGGTAGACATTATTTGTCCTCTGAGTTGTTTGTTTAGTTTGATCAAAGTACTTTTATCCTGCTGGGTGCTGCACCTCCTAATTTATGCCATGATTTTTTTCCTTCTGTTACACAGCCTATTGATTTTGTGATTCTACCAAGGAGACTTGTTTTTGAAGTTAGCTCTGTAATTCTTTCTGTTGGGCACAGCTGCCTCTGTGCAAATATTAACATGCTTGTACGTTTATTTGTGAACAGTTCTGCATAGGTAGCTGTATTTTCTGGGTTTATGGGAGCTTGAAATTTTGCCAGGTTCTCACTTAATAGCAGGAGGTTAGCCTTAGAATAGTTCCTGAAAAGAAAACAGTTTAAATAAAGCAGCATTTCTGTAGAATACTTCAACACGAGTGTAGACAACAAACTTTGCTACTGAGAAATAAGCAGTCTAGAACCCAAGTGCTTAAACCAGAACTAAGACACTTAATAACAGTCACAATAAGTCTTCACCCAACAATTCCCACCTTAGACTGGTGTAGGCTATCCTCTCCTGCTACAAGAGTCAACACCACAAACATTCCTAATGTAAAATAACTGGTTTGGAGGCCAAATGCTTACACCATAACAAAGACACTTAGAACAACAGGCACAATAAGCATTCAACCAGCAATTCCCAGCTCAGAAGGGCAGAGGCTACCTTCTCCTCCCACAAGAGTGTAGACTACAAACCTTCTTAATGTAAGAAAACTGGCATGAAGCCCAAGTGCTTAAACAAAAAGTAGGCTTAGAAGACGGGCGACAGTGACATGTCTTTTAATCTATCCACATACAGCATGTCATGTTTAGTAGACCCTGTGTTATCTTGTTGAGAAAGCCCTTATGGTCTGTCCAGCTGCTGCATGTGTCTGGTGAAGTTCATGCAAAAGAGAGCATCGTACTGTATTACTGTTCTGATGAGTTTGACTACAGCGCTGTCATAAGTCCTGAGATCTGAATGTGATGGCATGTCTTATTTATTTATTTATTTATTTTATTTTACATTTGTTTACCGGGATGGTCAGACTAGGTAGAAGCCCATTTTTAGTGAAGGCCCAGGGAGAAAAGCTCCATTGGACAGTTAGTGAAATGCGAATGTCATAATAATAATTCCAATGATACAGCAAGATTCAAAGTCATAAAAATATGGGAGGGGTAACATGCATAATAATTAAATATACAATTTTACTGGTATAGGTACAAGTTATTGTGCTCAGAGGGGTAGTTGTACATACATATGCAAAAGAACAGTCTAGGATATGAAGTTAGAACTTGTTCAAAAGTATTGAGACCAAGTAGGAAGTTAAGCAGGTTATGTTAGTGGTAGAAAAAGGTGAGCAGGGTAGAGGAGAAAGAAATAGGGTGAGAAGTAGAAGGGAACAGATGTAGTGCATTAGGGAGAGGATACAGTAGAGAGGGTAATATGCAGGCAAAAGTGAAGAGAGAAGAGAGTTTAGGATTTGAGGATGAGGTGATGTGCACCTTATGTATGTAATGGAAAACATTAAATTTTAGAAAGTAATGAAACACATTGCACTTCCTGACTTCACAACCCTTACAAAATAATAAACTAGAAAGTACTGACATGATGATGCTATCCACTGTATAATTTGGCAAGGCAAATATAACTGACCGGTACAATTATTAGTTCAACAACACAAATTCAGATATAGTAGGCACTGATGCAGCTATGCACCCTGTGCATCAGACACAAAGCTTTTGTGTCCTTGAATCCCAAAGAGAGAATGCAGGGATATGGCACAGTTATCACCACTTGCACAGGGTGTTGTGTATGTGTGTGTGTGTGTGGGGGGGGGCAGGAGGCCTAGGCTGACACAAAAGGTTGGTGAATGTGTGTGAGGACACAGGGAAGCAAGCAGGCTGTGTGTGCATGTCTGTAGGAGTCCACCATGTGAAAGTGATGTGTGAGAGTCTGCATGAACATAACCAGGCTTAGTGCTAGCTCTACATCTTGGTATGTCAGACAGGTATGAGCTGTGCATGGTAGAGGTGGCAGTTCAGTATTCTCATCCCCAACCATGAGAACTGGCTATGCCAGGACTTACACTGGCACCTCTACATCCTCTAGGTCAGATGCAGTGCTGCTACCTGAGCATGGCTGATGACTGCTGAACATGCTCCCTTCATGGGAATGACCAGAGCCATGGCCCATGGCCTGCTAAGTCTGGGTGTAGACAGCAAACTCACTGCTGGACCAGTCGAAGTATTGCCAATATGGGAGCAGGATTGGACACAGCTACGTTGGCTATCAGCAGATGTTGTGGCTGACCTACTTCAATGAGGATGCCATTCCCCTCCCAGCAGATGCTCCATCACAGACACTGCTCTTACCATGACAGACACCCCTCAGTTCATCACAGACACCCCTCATTCCAATGTGTCATTCATCAGATTCAGTGGCTCAATGACACGGTGAAGGCACTCATGCATGTCAGACTGTGTCGCATCTGCAACGCTAAGCATTTCTCTGGAGTGCCTTTTTGAATGTGCCTATGCCTCCATGAAGGCCCTAAACATACTTTGAGTGACATGGGAAGAGACACCTGTACCAGGTGGAGGAGGGACAGCAGGCCCCCTCTGAGTACCCTTCTCAACCCTCCTGCATGACACTTCACCAAAACTTTGGCTATGACCAGACTCAACAGACACAGAAGCCACAGTAGCCACACTTCCCTGCTGAACGTCCTCACCCTCCGCCTCTCCTATATCTGTTGGCTCAGTGGACTGGGTAGGAATAGGCCTACTGGCTGTGTTTGGTGAAAAAAGGGGGTGGCTGGATGTCAATCTCTGTGTCATATTTGACCTCTGCACCCTCAACTGTGCCTCAGTTTTACCACAATCAGTGTCTGTGAGACACTGACATTAGGTGGAACAGGGTCCACGCTCCCACTGTCATGATCACCTGTGTTAAAAATGGAGAAACACAGACATACATTAATACCTACACTACTATGGTGAAATATATGCTAAACAGCAAACAGTGCTGCCACTTTTACAGAGAGTACAGCAAGACACACGACAGGCCTAAAATGACACATTATGATATTTCTATCAATTGATCTGCAGTACTGAAATAAATTTATTTGGCTTACCATCTTCATGAGGCATATATCGCTGGATTCCTAACAGTCCTGAAATAAGTTAAGCAAGAGGTAAGTTCAACATCATCATATTTAACAGTAAGACAGGGGTACTACATGCAGTCCTCTACATCTACATGATGTGTACATTCAACAAGAACATGGCTGACAACTCCAAACTCAACTTATCACTATACCAATCTTCAATCCCCACCCATAAAAAGCACATGTGACACAGAACTAACTTTTATTTCAATTATTTTACTATACAACAGTATTCAACTGGCCATATAACAAAGCCTACCTGGAAGCTCTTCCTGGGAATGAGGAGTGGTGCCCCCATCAATGCCATATTGTGGTCCACTTTGCTGTGGGCTGTCCTGTTGCAGAAAATTTGCCAAGAATTCTTCATTGGGGTTGAGAGGTTGTTCTGCAGCAGGCCCATTCCTGGTTACCCTCTGGTCCTGGGCAACAGCAGCTGCATTCCTCCATGCAGACGTGATCATGTCAGTGGCCCTGTGGAACACATGCTCATAAGTTTGTCTATGGTTGACCATGGGATTTATGTTGACAACAATCTGCTGCCATAGGCTTAGCCTCTCTGGCATATTGGCATGGCCCCTTCCCAGATGAAAAGTCCCCTTTTGATAGAGTGCATCAACAATTATAGTATTCCTCACTGAAGGGGGGGGGGTCTACACCTCAATGACATTTAATCTACCAAAAGATAACATAATGATAATACACATAAGCATCACATAACTACAAAGTAACTGTTACTAGATAAAACAGTTAATATAGGCGGTCAGTAGTACACACACTGGAAGAACATAAAACATTTTACAGGTGTGAAATACTAAAAACAGGCAGGATGCAAAACAAAGAGACTAGCAAGAGCAGCATATCCTTGTTTGTGCCATAGCAGTAACTGAACTGTGCTCCTTCCCAAACTAACAGTCCATTCTATTTGTGACATAACAGTAACTTTTCTTTGCTCCCCCCACCACAAAATACAGGTACATGAACCATTTTGCTAATAAAACACATTTGAAATGCTAAACATGCTTTCAAAGGACCCATCCCTTAAACATTTGGACATATGTATCACACAGCTTTCTATTTTCATGTATTGTCAATAATTTGTACCTTAGAAATGCCTTGACAAACATGGCCATGCCATTGGTACACTTCTATCTAATGCATAGAGATAACAGTGTAAAAGCCTTTGCTTCACGTTATTCATTTATATATTCCAGCATATCCATTTTGTAGGTAGCAAAATGAGAGCATACCTGCTGGAGTTCAATATTCTTCTGTAAAGATAGCTTTTGCCTGAAGTTGTCCATTAAAATGATGAAACAAGTCATGGGCATTGAGAATCGCAAATTAGCTGAAACCCCTGATGTTCATCAGGATCATTTGCATATATCCCATGTGCCCCTGATACAAGAGGTTTGGGAGGTCACTCAGTGGAAGTTCTAGCTTTGCTGGAGTTTTCATTTTGTTTTTACTGATTGTTTTTTCAGTGACCTTCTCACTCATTGTTTTAGTTGTTGTTTGGGATATTTTTGCAGTGACACTAATGATAATGGACATCAACTGGGTATAACAGCCCATGTTTCTATTCTTAGTCAGACACTCTGCTTCTGCTGTGCTGATGAGGTCATAACAAGGCTAAAATATGCAGCTAGTAAGGAATGGCTTTATTGGCCTGAAATTGTCCATTAAAATGAAAAAAGTTATGGGCATTTAGAATCACCAATTAGCTGAAACACCTGATGGTCATAAGGATCATTTGCATATATCCTATGTGCCTCTGACCCAAGAGGTTTCAGAGGTCACTCAGTGGAAGTTCTAGTTTTGCTGGAGTTTTCATTTTGTTTTTACTGTAAAGATAGCTTTGGAAATATTTTGCTTTTCTGAACATGTAGCAAGTATCCTCACCATCAGTTTGGCTAGCTACACATTTGCCTTTTTATAAAGGAGTAGATTATTAATGGATTGCATCTGTCTTAGGCCATGTTTCAAAGATGTTAATTACAACATAAGCAGGTGAACTGCATGCTAATCAACCAATCTGCTGGAGCTATTAAACAAGTTATAAAGCAGCCATTTAGACTACATGCTAATTTTCCTTTACATTTCAAAAGTAGTGGAGTACAGATGCAGAAAGTCTACTAGAGACAGAATGTTACAAGCTGTTGCTGCTAGACTCCATTTTTATGTGCTACAGGCTGCAGGCAATGCTGTTGATGATGTCAATAGGCCTAGGCCAAGATGGAGAAGAGTTTTTAAGCCACATTTAATTTACCAAAGCATACATGACACGGACATTGTAGAGTGCTACAGGGTGGACAGGGACACAATACAGGAACCCTGTGACATCTGCTGGCCTCCACTCAGAGTCTGAGCCTTTACCTCCTCTTATACTGGCTGTGTACTGCTTGTATCACTGTCAGTCCTGAACTAACACTGTAGCAACTGCTGCATTTACAAGGTGAGCCCTGAACATGTATTGTATTATATAATAATATTATGATATATATTTGTATTTCACTACTTGTTGAAGTAAGCAACTACAATCTGGGAGATTTGTACAGACATTAATGTAACATGTAACACAGAGTTATTTGACTTGTATGCGTCTGTTAGCAAGTAGCAGGCCTCAGGCCTCAAAGATTCAGACATTTATACCTCCCCAAAGTACTGATGATCACTGCATGCCCTCAGTTTAGCACCATATGTTTATAATGGGAAATCATAACAGAGAGATGTTTCAAAGTAATGAGACACATAACAATTTATGGCCTACCACGTTTACAAGGTCAGACAGGCAGGATGCCAAAAACAGAGAGCAACAAGAGCAATATATTCTTGTTTGTGTCATAACAGTAGCTCAGCCTGGCTCTGACCCCATCAAAAGAACAGTACATCCTTGCATGTGCCATGACAGGAACACACCTTTTTTGCTCCCCCCAAAACAGCAGTCTATGCTTTTTTGTGCCATACAACCTGCTCTTCATTTGATGGCAACTGCATATCATAGTATTCCCAGTTAATATCCTCACACAGTTTAAGGTAAATGATATAGACTGGTTTGCATGCTGCATGTCTCTGAGTACTGGTCAGATAATGAGGAATGACCAAGAAACACAGAAATGTACGACACAGCTGTATATTTGCAAGGAATAATCACAACAGGTTGTATGACCACTAAGTGCACTACAACCAAATATATTAAATATAATACATTTACAAATAACAGGTCATGTCTTGATATCAGTGTACATTCAGTTGCACTTGGTTGCATGAGAAATTATGTCATGTATTTGCTCCCAAGTTGTTCGTGTGGCAAAGAGGGATAACTCCCCCTCCTGTTTTCTGATGGTGCATTGCAGTGTGATTGGGGATCCAGACCTATGTAGTCATATCTTATGACTACTAACATTTTCTACTGTGTATGTCGTAGACTGATTTTTCTCACTTCAAATAATTTCCAATTTTTATACTTTTTTTTGGGGGGGGGTCACTGTTTGCGTGATGTGCCAATAGCACAAACAGCTTGGACTATGTGCATCTCATTTCTGTGTAGAACATCAGTGCACAAACTGGAAGAATGTGCCACCCAGGTAGCAGACAGGATCTAGACAGCCACAAACATATACCGGATGCATTTAATTAATACCATTGGACATCACACAAACACATTTCCCGGCAGTGTGCAGTCTCACCCAATGTGTTTGCATGATGGTAAGAGATGTGCAATAATTTCAACTATTGCAAAACCAGAAACTATGCATTCCCATTAAGTGCAATACCTGCAACTGGCAGGGAAACATCATTCTACATTGGTCTTGATCTGTGGTAAGCATGGCAGGGGTTTCTGGAGAGGTTTTGGAGATTCTGTGCTAAAAGATGGGGTGTCCAGGAGTTCAAAGTGTTTGTTGGGGTCCTAGTGAATGAACATGGGCCCAGGCTTTTGCAGATGTACTATTATGGCTCAGAATACAAGGCAGAAGCATGAAATAGTCTGGCCCGGGCTCTGACTAGTGCTACCAGTATTGCCCACACTGGTCAACAATGTAAGAATCACTACAGATACCTCAAGATGAGGAAGAGGGATACACTTGATTGTTGGATTGAGGAATGTAGGACTGGGGCACTCCACAAATGTGTAAGTATCACTTACAAAAACTACTTGTTAGAGTTAAAAGCTGGATATAGTCAGGATTGATATGCTTAATGGTATTCTGTTCTGTTCAGTTTTATCCACAGCTGTCACAGACTAAGAACTGAATGTGTGAACTCATGCCTCTAGATTGACATGGATGCAAGAAGCATGGGGTATGTATGCATCCGAACAGTACTGATATTTTAGCTTTAAAAGTAAAGACACCTTTATTGCTTTATTATACAGTTGTATCAAACTGAGCATTTATTTCTCAACTGTAATAGGAAAGTATGCATACATTAGTCTGGAGGCCAAAACAACAGTTCATTATTACAGAAATAGTCGTAGACTATGCCTTCAAAATCCATACTTCCCAAAAATACACTACTGCTAGGTTTTCATCAATATTGCAATGTGACGTCAGAGCTCTAAAGCAGGGGCACCACTGGCCAGCTATAAACTGTAATCAGTATAATTGGAACATGCATATCTGCAATATATGCACAGATCAAGGATTGCTTTCTCCAATCTGTAGTAAATTGTGCATCTGTTAGAAGCTGTGTCGTCTAACAGTAAACAAGGTATTTGTTAGGAGTTGGTAGTCTTAAAAGCAAAAGCAACAGAATAAAGTCAAATAATTGTATCAATGTTTTGTATATCACATATGAATTTACTAACATTCTCCCTTTCTTTCCTCTCACCCCAACCCTTTTCTCTCTTTAATTTTTTATTTTGTTTCTTTTCCCACAGCACAGCAAGATAGGCCTGTCCCATGGGATTCTTCTACGCCCACTCCACTGGCACATCTGTTGTGCAATCTGGTTGCACCCCTTCTGTTGCCCCTGCACTACCTGCTCACTCAGGTAGTTCTTCCCCACTGGATAGCTAGCAGTTCCCTCCAGGAGGAGTGGAGAAGGTGGTGAGTTTATCAACTGTGATGAACTGCCTGGGTTGGTGCATAGGATTGTGCACCACACAGCTGGTGCACAGGTACGTTGATGGTGACATTGCAAACCCATGGAAGTCAAACTGGGTGACAGTGAGAACTGCATCATCACCCACTGGACTGTCATCACTGTCACCTTACTGCACTGATGACTGCAGTGTCTGACATCTGTGTATCCTTGTGTTATTTAATATTAAATAACACAAGGAGACACAAATGCCAGACAGTGCAGCCATTGGTGCAGCGAGGTGACAGTGATGACAGTCCAGTGGGTGATGACTCAATTCTCACGGTCACCCAGGTTGACATCCATGGGTTTGCTATATCTCCACCCTCACCGCAACCAAGGTGTTTACTCACCTCTTGTGTCTTTCACCATCCCTGTCTCTTGGCACTTGTCCCACAAAAAAAAATCATCCCAAACATAGCTCTCCATTTCACACATGTCTTCATGATTGGGTCCAATTACCTATACAGCAGATTGTGTTGTGGTCCCCCCTCTCTTTGGAGGTGACAGTCCAAATCCATGTAATATTTTGCATATATACGTTCATGTTTTATTCTTGAAAAAATGGATAGCTAGGGTTCATTCCTACATCCTTCCTGCACATTCCTGTCTTCCTCTACCTTTGTTCTTCCCCTGCTTGCTCTCCATTTCACAACTTTAGTGTCTTTCCCATTTCTTTTCTTTAAAGCATAATTGAGTTATGGTGCACATTGTGCACTAATGCACTGCTACGGCAAAATCAATTATAAGTGTTATATACAGTTGCACTGGAAACCAGTTCCATCTAGCCATATTTCAGAGACTCCATGCCAATTATTACACTTCAGAATATGGATTTACATGTAAAAGTATTTGAAACTGTTATGTATGCCTGGACTCAAACCCAGTACGATCTGAACACAAAAAAAATGAATGTTTCACTGTATTAACAGATGGAGCTACAGTCTCAGGTGAGTAGCAGGTTTATTTTAGAGAATGAATAGTAAATATCAGACTTCACTGCTGTTGTATACATCTGCTACTTAACTGAATTTCTGGCTGCAGGAATTAATGCACTTAATGCAGTAATATGTTCCTTTTTGGGGCCAAATGATTCTGGCTCTGAGTACATCTGTAGGTCATACATTGAGCTACTTTGGTAGTAGCATTCCTTATTGATGCTGGGTGATGCTCAGCATTGTGCACCATTGTGCTTTACTGCTGCATAAAACTAAATGGTATATCACAATAATGCTTTATAAAACATTACAGGGGAATCATGCAGTGCTGCTTCATACAAATTTTATAGGGCAGATACTACATTAGTGATATAGGAAGCAAGCATGAAGGAGTACAAACAGAAATCTTTGCTAAACTGTGCCAGTTACTATTGAATGTATTAGATATATCTGCTAGATAAATGAATTTGTGGCAGCAAGTATTAATGCATTTTCTTGGCGGCAGATGTTACTGGGTTTGAATGCTGTTGGAAGTAGTAATTTTACAAGTACCTATGATATATCTACTTATATTTCTGCCATTTACCATTACTTTATGGTGGTGCATGATGTACACCATCGCACAATAATTCTTTAAAGAAAAGAAATGGGGAAGGCAGGAAAGTGGTGAAATGATAGCAAGCAGGGGGAAGAACAAAGTGAAAGAAGGGAAGGAATGTGCAGGAAAGATGTAGGAAAGAACCATAATCCATTTCTTTTAGAATAAAACAAGAACATATATGCAAAATGGAACATGCATCTGGACTTCCACTTCCAGAGACAGGAGTCTCCACAACACAATCTGTTGTATACATAATTGGACCGAAACAAGTGTGTCATGAAGACATGTGTGCAAAATGGAGAGCTATGTATGGGATTTTTTTTTTTTTGTGGGACAGCTGCCATTTTTTTTTTGAGAGAGAGAAGAATGTTGGGAAAAGGAAGTAGGAATGTCTGGGTGAGGTTAGTTGAGCAGGTGAGGAAGAAACTGCAGACAGACAAAATAAACAAGACAAGAGGCAGGGATGGTGAAGGATACAAGATGTGGGTGAACACCACGGTTGTGGAGAGGGTGGGAAATCCAGATCCCATACACCTTGATGCAGTTGATAGTGAGAATCTAGTCCTCATCCAGTGGACTATCATCACTGTCAACTCACTGAGCTGCTAGCTGCAATGCCTGTCATCTGTGTCTCCTACATGTTCTCTGAATGAGGATGGAAAGCAGGTGATGCACAATCTTATGCACCATCTCTGGCAGTTCCTGTCAGGTCTTAAATTCACTACCTCTGCCACTGCTCCCAGAGGGAGCTACAGGCCTATCCTCTGGGGTAGAACTACCTGAGGGACCGGGTAGTACATGGGTGGCAGAGGGGGTACTAGCAGGTTGACCACCAGATGTGCAGGTGGATCCCATGTGACAGCCCTACTCCACTGTGCTGTGGGGAATAAAAACAAAAAATTAAAAAAGAGAGAGAGAGAGAGAAAAAAGAGTTGGGGTGAGAGAAAAAACAGGGAGAACATTAGTAACTTCATGTGTGACATATAAAGCATTGATACAATTATTTGACTCTATTCTGTTACCTTTAATTTTAACACTTCAAACTCATAACAAATTTCTTTATTACCTTTAAGATTACCCAGTTCATAACAGAGGCACCCTATAGTACAGATTGCAGCCACCAATCCTTGGTGTGTGCATATATTGCACATATGCATGTTCTAGTTATACTGATTACAGTTTACAGAAGGCCATTTGTGCCACTGGTATAGAGGTTTAAAGTTACATTGCAATAATGATTAAAACCTAACAGTATTGTATATTTGGGAAGTGTGGTTTTTGAACCCACAACCAATGACTACTCTCTAATACTGTACTGGTATTTTGTCCTGCAGACTACTGCATGCATACTTTCCTTTTACAATTTATAGAGGCATGCTCACTGTTATTTGAGAATTTGGCACCATTGCTTTGTGCTACAGACTAAGGCATTTATAGTTTCTTTTACAGTTGAGATATGCATGCTTAGTTTGATACAACTGTATTAAATACCATGTAAGCGATCCTTAACCTTTAATTCTACTACATTACTATAAAAATTAGTATTATTATTAAAATTTTATTTAGACAGTACTGTTCTGATGCATACACACCATATGCTTCTCACATCCTTAACAAGCATGCGGCATGAGACTTTACATTCCAGGCTCAATCCATAGCAGGTGTGGAAAAAAACAGAACACCATTATGAATACCAATCTTGACTATATTCAGCTTTTAACTCTTATAATTACTCACTAAAATTGATGCTTGCACATCTGTGGGGTATCCCCAATACTAACTTCCCCTGTCCAATAGTCGAGGGTATCCTGCTTCTGCCTCTGGAGGTTATAGAAATTATGTCTGCATTGCTCAAAAGTCCTGGGGATCCCTGTAGCATGGGTCAAAACCCTGGCAATACTATTCCAGGCTTCAGACTGGTATTCTGAGCCTGAATAGTCCTGCTGCAGCAACTGGGGCCCATGCTCCTTATGTAAGAATCCAAAATCACTTTGGGTTCCTCTACACCCCCCTCTCTGCCCAAAAGGGTACACCATC
Source organism: Protopterus annectens (assembly GCF_019279795.1). Taxonomy (NCBI): domain Eukaryota; kingdom Metazoa; phylum Chordata; order Ceratodontiformes; family Protopteridae; genus Protopterus; species Protopterus annectens. Next base: position 605,243,638 of record NC_056744.1, read on the forward strand.
ACAAGCAGCTCCTGACATGCCTACAATAGCTTAAGCTCATTGTAGAAAGAGCATTTCCCATCAATTGCATTTTATATACTGATGTTTTCCCAACTATTGCACATCTCACGCTTACTGGAAGTGTGAATATTTTGGTTTTGCAACATTTGAAAACATTGCACATTGTTTACCATTGTGCAAACATAGTAGGCAAGGGTATGCACTGCTGGGTAGCATGTTTATGAGATGTTAAGCATTGCGCAACACTGGGAAACATTGCAATTTTGAGATTATTTGGTGTACAGGCACTTGTGTAAATGTGCTAATCAAATGAACCATGTCTACAGTTCACCTACACTTACAACTATTCCCACAATAGTATTGAGAAAACTGTTATATATGTTGCACTTCATTACTATAATCTGCAATCTCACAACAGTAAAACAAAATCTGTACACCCTTTACTAGAACCCTGGGCCATCTGCACTCCACACCTATACTTAACACCTGCTGCCATGGGATTAGTGATATGATATTCCCTATCTTAGTAGTTATTGTAAAGTTCTCACTGTTAAACGTGTTTGCACAATAGCCTATATTATTAGTTGAATGCCTCCAGTTTATGTTTGTGGCTGCCTCGGACCTGTCTACAACCTGAGTGGTCCACTCCTCCAGTTTTCACAGTGCTTTGCTTAGCACAAAACAGGTAAGCACAGCTAAACACGCTTGTGCCAAGCAGTGCATTGGACAAACACTGGCCTCAAAAAAAATATTAATTAAAAAACATAAATTAGACTATCCGGAGTTTTGAAGAATGTCCAGATGTTTGTATCACATTTTTGGCCTGTTTCTTGTAAAATGTCTGGTTTCCTGGAAAATCGCTGAAGATTGAACTCAATACATAATAATATACATTTCTGTTTCGTGCTTCATATCCTTCAGAAAATCCGTGCTAAAACAAAGTAAATCTGTCTCTATTTTTGTCCCTTTGTCCCCCCGTTAGTTTAGTGTTTGACCAGATTTCTTGCACTAAAAGGTTGGGTGGTGCAATCCACATTCAGTCTATAGGTTTCATGGCCAGCAACACTGGTGTGAGCTGTAAAATCTTGCTTACATGTGTCGTCATCATTAATATTCATGGTGTGATGCCGCTCGATAAGTATCATGTACATGGAAATACTCCATGTAGGCTCTGAGCAGAACCTACAAGTTTATTGAATGCCAATGAAAGAGCATATAGGACTGATATTACACAGATGCAGAAAGAAATACAGTCTAATAGGAATAATATAGCAAAGCTGATATTTGCAGAAAAGGAAATGTTAGCTAGGAATAAAAATATCGCTACAGAAAGATATGTAACACTTGGAAATAACACTACTATAGATAAAGCTGAAACTGAGTATCATTCATAACTCACACGTATTTGAACATATGATAGAAACACAAGTAAAGTTAAAAAAGTTATTCAGATACTAAAGTTTATGGTCCAACACATATCATGTTTTAAGAATATTATGACAGAACATCTTTCTTTTACATACAAACCTTCTAGTAACTTGAAAAAATTATTATGTTACAAGAACAAGAAAAATATGTCAATAAACTTATTAGTACTAAAGTAGAAAAATATAAATGTCATGCTTTTCATTTATGAAATCATGTTTTTACTAAGTCTTTAAGCATCATATTAATAAACAAGATATTCTTATTAATAATTATGGCACATGCAATAATAAGAATCTAATATACATGGCATTCTGCAATAAATGCAATGCTTTCTATATTGGAAAGGCCAACAGAAAGTAAAAACAGTGTATTTGTGATCATCTCCCTGAAATACGCAGGGGTATAGATACTAATGCCTTATATAAACACATTAAAGAACATAGCACACATTTTATTTTTAATTTTTAATATTTCAAACTATTAATGAGAATGTTAGAAGGGGTGCTTTATTGAATGAAACAGGAAAACAAGAAAACAGATAGATAGCTCACTTTAGAGCATATATCCCCCCAGTGCTTAATAAAGCTTTTACAGTGAAACCAATTTGAAAATATTTAAGAAACAAAAATAGATGACTGCCACTTTAAATGTTAGATTTTTATGTCACATGGTTTTGCTTGTTTTAATTGCCTTTGCTTGTTTTAATTGCCTTTACTATTTAAATGCCGTAATATAGTTTTTTGGTCATTTGCTTGAAGACGATTTGTAATGTGGACATTTTTACTTTTTACAGTTTATTCAGTAAATATATAGAATCACTGGTCTCTTTGGTTATCATGATGCCAGGATGCTTTTATGTTTTTTTTTTTTATTATTATGGACAAGAATCACAGTATTTTTCTTTCTATTTCATTTGCTTGACTATTGAAATTTGGCTAGTACTCTTGCTCTAGTTTTGTCTATCATTATGTGACTTTCTAATGTGAAGATGGTACTATGGGGCAGCCTCATTACTAATACCATATATAGATTTGACAATTTATGTAGAATTTCTTTTCCTTTACTTTACATAAACGATCATCTTTTAACTCATTATAGGACAAAGAGGTAATGGAGACATCCATCTTGGTCACTACCTCCCCTACCACCATTGCTATATTCTATCTTTATCTAGTCAAAGTATCATGTTTCCTTGTGTTTTTTTTTTAAAGTTTATATGGCTTACATGTAGTCCTTTAATTCAGAGTTAATTGTTCAGTAGCTTGATGTGAGGTTGAATGTATAACTTCTTCGCCTAAAAACAGTAGCACTGCAGCTTCTTCTATATCTTCCATTACACAGGGTAGCTTTAACACAATTTGCCTTCTGCTTTACTGTCTCTACTTTAAGCATAAGGCTGTTGAGTGATCTCTTTTTCTTAAGAATGATCTCACAATTATTCTTTCTCTGTATTTGTGTGAAAGGATACCACATTCTCATTTTGTTCTCCTTCCCTATGTTGCACTCCTTCTGCAAAAGGTATCTTAGGACATTTGTCCTCAGTTTTGTTTCTTACTTACTGATTTCTGTTGCTAAGTCCTTCGCTTTGCTTCAGTTTTCTGACATGCACTAGTAGAACTGGGCTCAATACTTTGCATTTCCTTATCTATGTCACTTTTACCGCTTACATTGTTTTGACAATACTCAAATAAGTACCCTGATTGTTCTATTTTTGCCCTCCCACTTGTTGTGACACCCTGATCTAAGAGACCTGAATTAAGCACCCTGTTTCTTCTGTTTTTCTTTGTTCCATTCTGTACCAACACCTCTTGTACATTTCTGTAGACTTCTGTATTATTGGGATTCTTGAATTATTTATTTATTTTTTCTGTTGGCTCATCTTTAATCCCTATACTGACATCTTTTACAGTTTTGACATTCTGTTGCTCTATAACGGGAACTTTTCTGATAACAGGCATTTAAGTAAATGATTTGCATTTACCAGCTAGCAAAGTTAAAGCTTCATCTAGACTGACAGGTAGGCAAACAAGAGTAATGTCAGAAAGATAAAAAGTTGCATGCATGTCCACAGTCATATGTAAGTAATGGGAGTCTATGGTCTTTCTGTAATACTGCATCACAGGACCTCCAGTATTCAGTGCTTGTGTCACTTCCACTGATGTAATAAAACATTTCTGAGCTACTAGGTTCTAAGTTTTACTTTTAATGCCCTTTCTCTTTCAGGTAGGATAACCCATATCAAGATTATTCTAATGTCAGATTATACTTACACACAAATACACACACAGACACACACACACACACACACACACACACACACACACACACACACACACACACACACACACACACACACACACACACACACACACACACACACACACACACACACACACACACATATCATTGCTGTTAAATCCATTTGCACTGGTATTGTTATAAACAATGGAATATGAAATAAAATGTTGAGCCTTTGTTTGGAATATAAATCTATAGCATCTAGAATTCAATGTTTTTTTTTGCTTTTAGACTAATTAGGTCTGAGTAGCCCACTAAGTTAGGTTCTGAGTTTTGCCTTTAAAAGATTTTCATGTTAAGCACATTTAATTAAAAATACATACATATTGCTTTTTAAAGTGACAATACTATGGAAATCAATGAGTGAGCTCTAAATATATATAATGAAAGACACAGAGCATCATCCCAAGGAATATCTAAAAATTAAAGCATATATGTATATAAAAAACACTCTAAGATCATACTTATGTGTCCAGATACAAACAATAAGAACAACAAACAAACAAATGTGAATAAAAATATATATAAAAACAACCTTGCACAAACACAAAATATGGTCACTTGTGCAATCTACGAGTTCTCAGAAAAGGTTTAATCGGAACCATAGAGTTAAGACCAGGGGGCCTATCTGATCTAAGCCTCATGATCCAAGTGGCTTCTCTAGTCTCAGTATATGTCCTAATATCCCCTCCCCTAGGTCCAGGGGTAATCTGCTCTACTATACGAAAATTAAAGACATGTATCGCACCCTCTTCCATGACATGCCTTGCCAAAGCATTAGTTCTAGTGCCTGTTCTGATATTATATAGATGTTCACGTATCCTGTCTTTTAGCATTCTATTCGTCTTACCGACGTAGAATGCTTGGCACCCTTCACAAATAGCTAAATAAACCACATTGGTAGACAGACAGGTACCATATACCTTAAACTCATATGTTCTATGAGAGACGGGGTGAATGAATACATTGTCTAAATTTATAAAATTACAATAATTACAATTATTGCAGCTAAAGGTACCACACATAGTAGATACTCTAAAATCTAGTCATTCATTCGGATAACACAGGAGTCTCTTGAGGTTCTTTTTATTCTTGTATATAAATCTCGGGGTTTCGCCAACTATCCCCTCCAACACAGTATCTGCTAATAGTACCCGCCAGTGCGACCTAATAATATCTTTAATTGCACCTACATCAGTGGTATAAAATAATGGGTATGCTATGGTGCTGACCAACTCGTGTGCTATATGGTTATCTATTCTCCTCTCCACATCTTCATCTCTATCTACTGATGTTTTAGCAAAATACGGTGCTGCACGGTCATTTCTAAGGGTAACTATATCTCCAGTGCCTTTCAAAATGTCACTGGTTGAATAGCCTTGCTGCAAAAATCTATCACATAGTTCATCTATCTCCTTCTTAAAGCCTGTTTCCGTAGGATTACATCTAGAGACACGTATCGCTTGTCCCTTAACTATATTGCCATATACGTATCCTGGGTGCATACTCAATCTGTGCAGCAAAACATTTTTATGACAGGCTTTCCTATAGACGCCTGTATTAACCATCCCATTAGATAAACGCTCAACGAAGACATCTAGAAAAGGGATCTTGACTCGAGAGAACTCATACGTGAACTTCAAATAATTGGTACATGGGTTAAGTTCATGAACAAAATAACTTAATTCAGTGGACGTACCAGTCCATAAAAGGAACAAGTCGTCCACAAATCTCCTATAGAATGGAATAAACCTATGAAAATATTGCATTGGGAACAAAAAAGTGTGTTCCTATTCTGCCATAAACAGGTTGGCGTAGCTATTGGCACAAGACGTGCCCATAGCTACGCCATCCTTTTGTAAATAAAATCTCCCATCAAAATAAAAAATATTGGACTCCAAAACTATTTCAAGGAATAATAGCAACAGTTCTATCTTACTATCTTGCATCAACGTTTCCCTTCTTATATAATTATTAAGCAGTCTAATCCCCTCAGTATTGGGAATAACTGTAAAAAGGGACTGTATATCCAATGTCACAAAGTAATAATCAACCTCTAAGGTGGTATTCTTAAAAAAGTGATTCAAATCTAACAAAAATTCTTTGGTGTCACGTAGAATAAAGTTATTTGAATCTACTAATGGTCTGAGTTCTCTTTCTATATATATAGATAATGGTTCCGTGGACCAACCTCTACCTGCCACTATGGGTCTTAGTGGAGGGTCATCTCTTACTTTATGGATCTTAGGACGTCCATGTATGATGGGGATTAATGGAAACTTGACATCTAAAAACTGATATAACTCCATATCTATAACGTTGCTCTTATGAATGTCTTCCAAATTGGATTTTATGCTATAAATAATAGATTCAATCTTAGCATTCTCAACATTTGTATAAAAGATATTGTTAGATAGCATATCATTCATTTTGGCAACATAATGTTCCATATCCATAAGTACTATCCCACCTCACTTGTCTGCTGGTCGAATGGCTATAGTGGGATCAGACATCAGGCAATTCAATGCCTGCCTCTGCTGAAAGGACAGGTTGGATCTATGCCTAGTTGTCCTCCTATTCATACTTAGCTTATATAAATCATCTTCCACTAATTTACTAAAAGCCATTAATAGTGGATGTAACGGAGGTGTGAAAGTATTTGGTTTTCTAAGGTTCATAGTATCCATAGTACCAATACCATTAAAATAAACCTTAAGTGAAATATTCCTAAAACAACTTAAAATCACGTAGAGTCTCTTCATAGCTGCTTTGAGTACTAGGGATGAAAGATAAACCCCCTGTCAAAAGTTCCTCTTCAGCTGCTGTAAGTATCCGTGACGACAAATTAACTACTAAGTGTTCATTCTCCCTTCCCACATTTTCTTGATATTGCGACTCATTGGTCGCTGTGGGGAGAGTTTCCTTTTCTGTCTGCCCCTGCTGGAAGAACGTGTTCTCCCTTCTCTCCTCTCTATATTGATAGGGAAAGGGTGTGTTGCACTAAATTGCAACCCTCCTTCTAAGGCACTACCCCCTCTATGGTTCAACAACTCACTGCCTTCATTAAGTGTACTCCCTTTATTCACTTTCCTCCTTACTACCATTTCAATAGGTGCTTCTCTAACAGCAACTATAGTGGCAGTATTACCCTCATTGATATCAAGAGGAGGGTTATCTCTATTAATACCTGGAAGCACATATTGTTCATCAACTAAAACAGATACACTACTTGTTGTTCCTTTAACATTCATAACATCATTGTCCGGGATGTTCCTAACAATCCCGTGTCTCTCTGGTGCATCAGCACATAACACATCACTAGTAGAAATAACATTCAAATTATCAACAACATTACTGGCAGAAACAACTGTTCTCCCATGTGATAAATGTCCTTGTTCAACACCATGACCAATATCTGTGGTCATAGTATTCCTAGGCCAGGTGAAGATATTCCCTCTACGAAAGTCCAATATGTCTCTTTGTAATTTGGATTTTTTCTGATCCAAAAGTCGCTTCTCATACTGAGAGACATTATCTAACAGTTTATAAAGATGTTCATCTACATATTGCACTGGATAGCGTTCATACAAGTCACTTTGCTGTTTAATCACATTCGCCCTTAAAGCTTCTTCCAATGGAAGAAAAAAGTCATTAGCCAACCTCATATAACTGAGGCTTACCTCAATATTAATATTCTGCCATTTAAAAAGGAGCTCCAGGTATTACATGCCCGTCGTCGGCATCTTTAAGACTCTCAGGCCCCTCAGTATTATTTTGCGTTGTAGGCAGACATCGAAATGTTGCCTTTGGGTCTGCATCCGTTTAAGTTTGCATAAATCTACATCCAGTTGCTCTAGGGCTATCCGCAAGCCCTCACGATTAAAATGTTCAGCAGGCTGGTTACCAGTATCCATTCCTTCAAATTCGACCTCATGGAGCGTTAGTGGGTTGTATTCATTCGAAATGACTTGTATGAACCTCTCAAGCGCCGGACGCTCATAATTCGTCATCACTTCCTTGTTACGAATAGTATACGGAAGTTCCACTACATCAGTATTGGCATCAACCATGTCTCCGCAAACGCACCGGCAATCCAAATAATAACTGAAAAAGTCCAATGAGTGCCAAAGCGGAGCAAATGCCCCTTTGTTGAAAGTCAAATAAATAAAACCAATAATTAAAAGCAAAGGAGGCAACCCATGGAACCAAAGCCAAAAAATCATGCGTCTCATATGATGGCAAGAATACTCTTCAAATAGTCAAAAAGTCCTTAAAAGATGTATTTATTAATTTAACATCCAGACAAACAGTAGGTAAGCGCTTTCGCCAGGAGGCTTCTTCAGACCATTGTAACTAATAGATCAACGGCTGCACTTAAATACCAATAAAAGCAGGAAAACACAATTAAAAATACATACATATTGCTTTTTAAAGTGACAATGCTATGGAAATCAATGAGTGAGCTCTAAATATATATAATGAAAGACACAGAGCATCATCCCAAGGAATATCTAAAAATTAAAGCATATATGTATATAAAAAACACTCTAAGATCATACTTATGTGTCCAGATATAAATAATAAGAACAATAAACAAACAAATGTGAATAAAAATATATATAAAAACAACCTTGCACAAACACAAAATATGGTCACTTGTGCAATCTACGAGTTCTCAGAAAAGGTTTAATCGGAACCATAGAGTTAAGACCAGGGGGCCTATCTGATATAAGCCTCATGATCCAAGTGGCTTTATATACATATATGCTTTAATTTTTAGATATTCCTTGGGATGATGCTCTGTGTCTTTCATTATATATATTTAGAGCTCACTCATTGATTTCCATAGTATTGTCACTTTAAAAAGCAATATGTATGTATTTTTAATTGTGTTTTCCCGCTTTTATTGGTATTTAAGTGCAGCCGTTGATCTATTAGTTACAATGGTCTGAAGAAGCCTCCTGGCGAAAGTGCTTACCTACTGTTTGTCTGGATGTTAAATTAATAAATACGTCTTTTAAGGACTTTTTGACTATTTGAAGAGTATTCCTGCCATCATATGAGACGCATGATTTTTTGGCTTTGGTTCCATGGGTTGCCTCCTTTGCTTTTAATTATTGGTTTTATTTATTTGGCTTTCAACAAAGGGGCATTTGCTCTGCTTTGGCACTCATTGGACTTTTTCAGTTATTATTTGGATTGCCAGTGCGTTTGCGGAGACATGGTTGATGCCAATACTTGATGTAGTGGAACATCCGTATACTATTCGTAACAAGGAAGTGATGACGAATTATGAGCGTCCGGCACTTGAGAGGTTCATACAAGACGTTTCGAATGAATACAACCCACTAACGCTCTATGAGGTCGAATTTGAAGGAACAGATACTGGTAACCAGCCTACTGAACATTTTAATCGTGAGGGCTTGTGGATAGCCCTAGAGCAACTGGATGTAGATTTATGCAAACTTAAACGGATGCAGACCCAAAGGCAACATTTCAATGTCTGCCTACAACGCAAAATAATACCGAGGGGCCTGAGAGTCTTAAAGATGCCGACGGCGGGCATGCAATACCCGGAGCTCCTTTTTAAATGGCAGAATATTAATATTGAGGTAAACCTCAGTTATATGAGGTTGCTTAATGACTTTTTTCTTCCATTGGAAGAAGCTTTAAGGGCGAATGTGATTAAACAGCAAAATGACTTGTATGAACGCTATCCAGTGCAATATGTAGATGAACATCTTTGTAAACTGTTAGATAATGTCTCTCAGTATGAGAAGCGACTTTTGGATCAGAAAAGATCCAAATTACAAAGAGATATATTGGACTTTCGTAGAGGGAATATCTTCACCTGGCCTAGGAATACTATGACCACAGATATTGGTCATGGTGTTGAACAAGGACATTTATCACATGGGAGAACAGTTGTTTCTGCCAATAATGTTGTTGATAATTTGAATGTTATTTCTACTAGTGATGTGTTATGTGCTAATGCACCAGAGAGACATGGGATTGTTAGGAACATCCCGGACAATGATGTTATGAATGTTAAAGGAACAACAAGTAGTGTATCTGTTTTAGTTGATGAACAATCTGTGCTTCAGGGTATTAATAGAGATAACCCTCCACTTGATATCAATGAGGGTAATACTGCCACTATAGTTGCTGTTAGAGAAGCACCTATTGAAATGGTAGTAAGGAGGAAAGTGAATAAAGGGAGTACACTTAATGAAGGCAGTGAGTTGTTGAACCATAGATGGGGTAGTGCCTTAGAAGGAGGGTTGCAATTTAGTGCAACACACCCTTTCCCTATCAATATAGAGAGGAGAGAAGGGAGAACATGTTCTGCCAGCAGGGGCAGACAGAAAAGGAAACTCTCCCCACAGCGACCAATGAGTCGCAATATCAAGAAAATGTGGGAAGGGAGAATGAACACTTAGTAGTTAATTTGTCATCACGGATACTTACAGCAGCTGAAGAGGAACTTTTGACAGGGGGTTTATCTTTCATCCCTAGTACTCAAAGCAGCTATGAAGCGACTCTACGTGATTTTAAGTTGTTTATTAGGAATATTTCACTTAAGGTTTATTTTAATGGTATTGGTACTATGGATACTATGAACCTTAGAAAACCAAGTACTTTCACACCTCCGTTACATCCACTATTAACGGCTTTTAGTAAATTAGTGGAAAATGATTTATATAAGCTAAGTATGAATAGGAGGACAACTAGGCATAGATCCAACCTGTCCTTTCAGCAGAGGCGGGCATTGAATTGCCTGATGTCTGATCCCACTATAGCCATTTGACCAGCAGACAAGGGAGGTGGGATAGTACTTATGGATATGGAACATTATGTTGCCAAAATGAATGATATGCTATCTAACAATATCTTTTATACAAATGTTGAGAATGCTAAGATTGAATCTATTATTTATAGCATAAAATCCAATTTGGAAGACATTCATAAGAGCAACGTTATAGATATGGAGTTATATCAGTTTTTAGATGTCAAGTTTCCATTAATCCCCATCATACATGGACGTCCTAAGATCCATAAAGTAAGAGATGACCCTCCACTAAGACCCATAGTGGCAGGTAGAGGTTGGTCCACGGAACCATTATCTATATATATAGAGAGAGAACTCAGACCATTAGTAGATTCAAATAACTTTATTCTACGTGACACCAAAGAATTTTTGTTAGATTTGAATCACTTTTTTAAGAATACCACCTTAGAGGTTGATTATTACTTTGTGACATTGGATATACAGTCCCTTTTTACAGTTATTCCCAATACTGAGGGGATTAGACTGCTTAATAATTATATAAGAAGGGAAACGTTGATGCAGGATAGTAAGATAGAACTGTTGCTATTATTCCTTGAAATAGTTTTGGAGTCCAATATTTTTTATTTTGATGGGAGATTTTATTTACAAAAAGATGGCGTAGCTATGGGCACGTCTTGTGCCAATAGCTACGCCAACCTGTTTATGGCAGAATAGGAACACACTTTTTTGTTCCCAATGCAATATTTTCATAGGTCTATTCCATTCTATAGGAGATTTGTGGATGACTTGTTCCTTTTATGGACTGGTACGTCCACTGAATTAAGTTATTTTGTTCATGAACTTAACCCATGTACCAATTATTTGAAGTTCACGTATGAGTTCTCTCGAGTCAAGATCCCTTTTCTAGATGTCTTCGTTGAGCATTTATCTAATGGGATGGTTAATACAGGCATCTATAGGAAAGCCTGTCATAAAAATGTTTTGCTGCACAGATTGAGTATGCACCCAGGATACGTATATGGCAATATAGTTAAGGGACAAGCGATACGTGTCTCTAGATATAATCCTACGGAAACAGGCTTTAAGAAGGAGATAGATGAACTATGTGATAGATTTTTGCAATGAGGCTATTCAACCAGCGACATTTTGAAAGGCACTGGAGATATAGTTACCCTTAGAAATGACTGTGCAGCACCATATTTTGCTAATACATCAGTAGATAGAGATGAAGATGTGGAGAGGAGAATAGATAACCATATAGCACACGAGTTGGTCAGCACCATAGCATACCCATTATTTTATACCACTGATGTAGGTGCAATTAAAGATATTATTAGGTCGCACTGGCGGGTACTATTAGCAGATACTGAGTTGGAGGGGATAGTTGGCAAAACCCCGAGATTTATATACAAGAATAAAAAGAACCTCAAGAGACTCCTGTGTTATCCGAATGAATGACTAGATTTTAGAGTATCTACTATGTGTGGTACCTTTAGCTGCAATAATTGTAATTATTGTAATTTTATAAATTTAGACAATGTATTCATTCACCCCGTCTCTCATAGAACGTATGTGTTTAAGGTATATGGTACCTGTCTGCCTACCAATGTGGTTTATTTAGCTATTTGTGAAGGGTGCCAAGCATTCTACGTCGGTAAGATGAATAGAATGCTAAAAGACAGGATACGTGAACATCTATATAATATCAGAACAGGCACTAGAACTAATGCTTTGGCAAGGCATATCATGGAAGAGGGTGCAATACATGTCTTTAATTTTTGTATAGTAGAGTAGATTACCCCTGGACCTAGGGGAGGGGATATTAGGATATATACCGAGACTAGAGAAGCCACTTGGATCATGAGGCTTAGATCAGATAGTCCCCCTGGTCTTAACTCTATATTTCCGATTAAACCTTTTCTGAGAACTCATAGATTGCACAAGTGACCATATTTTGTGTTTGTGCAAGGTTGTTTTTATATATATTTTTATTCACAGTTGTTTGTTTATTGTTCTTATTGTTTATATCTGGATACATAAGTATGATCTTAGAGTGTTTTTTATATACATATATGCTTTAATTTTTAGATATTCCTTTGGATGATGCTCTGTGTCTTTCTTTATATATATTTAGAGCTCACTCATTGATTTCCATAGTATTGTCACTTTAAAAAGCAATATGTATGTATTTTTAATTGTGTTTTCCTGCTTTTATTGGTATTTAAGTGCAGCCGTTGATCTATTAGTTACAATGGTCTGAAGAAGCCTCCTGGCGAAAGCGCTTACCTACTGTTTGTCTGGATGTTAAATTAATAAATACGTCTTTTAAGGGCTTATTGACTATTTGAAGAGTATTCTTGCCATCATATGAGACGCATGATTTTTTGGCTTTGGTTCCATGGGTTGCCTCCTTTGCTTTTAATTATTGGTTTTATTTATTTGGCTTTCAACAAAGGGGCATTTGCTCCGCTTTGGCACTCATTGGACTTTTTTCAGTAATTAAGCACATTTAATATTTGATTTTAAGTATAAGCTTTACTTTGGTGAATTTCATGGCATCCATGTCTCGATCACATGATAAGTAAGTTATAGTCTGAGACTCAGTCATAATCTTCTATATGTTACATAACTACTGAATTCCATTTTACATGCTCCTTGAAGGAATATCTGCTGTGAAAATGTAAGATGGAACTTTTGTGTTACCATTCATTTCTTCCTTCTGATAAACCCAACCATACCACAGTGTGTCTCTACTACATCTGATGCAGTTCCAAAGAATGTGAAACTATTCTCCATTAATTTCCATACCAGTGGAGGTGAAAGTTGCAGAGTTATTAAAACAGTTTCAGAATTCCTTAAAATAGCATAAAACAAAATATGAGCAAAAATAAAAAGATACAGAAGTCAGAGCTCCATTTGAAACAGATTATCTTGTCATGATTTTCAAAGAAAACCAGGGGTAAGTAGAGACATAGCAAACAAGGTTATATCATGGTGGAGTTTGATTTGTGGACCAAATCCATGAAATAAAGAGAACTGTTGTACTGATTTTAAGTGAATTAAGTATTCAACTTCCCTATATCAGAGAATAGTGAATTGGGAAGCAACATTCAGCACTTAAATGATCATTAGAAAACTGCTTCGTCCTTTGCTCATGAGGACAAATAAAATATGTTATCTAGACTGAACTGAAATAAGCAGCTTTATTTATCTGAAATAATGTTTAATAATGACATTGCTGCATATTAATCTCTCCATTTGTAAAAGTTTTTTTCACAGGTACCCTGTATTGTGAGAGAGGGAGAATTGTTGAGAAAGAGAAGAACTTTTAACCCTCCTTTAAACAGTACTCTTCAAGTTTTCACCAGTCTTCATGAAAGTGGCTTTAGGAACCAGCTCCAAAGGTGACAAGTTTGAGACAATTTAACTATTCCACAAAGAGAGGCTTTACAAAATGTTATTGGAAGGAAAGATTTGTGACTAATGAGGGTGGATAAAGGAAGTATGCTTGTGAATATGCCTAATGCAGATTATCAGCAAGTTACTATGGAGTTGTTGAGTAATGACAGATAAGTGTCTGACACTGTGATTAAAGAGAGCTATCACAGCATAGATTTCACACTTTTGGTCTTATTCACTCAAGGAAATTTGATTAGACCACTTATAATTTTTTACACTTTGATCATCCAAAAATGGCTTCCCTTTCTGGGATTCCTAAGGTTCACAAAGATCGGGTTAAGCCTCCTTTTAGACCAATAGTCTCTGCACCTTGTTCCAAGACTAAATCTATTTCCATCTGGTTGGATGGGTCTATATTAAATCACTGAATGCTTAAAAAGCTAGCGGTGATTGATCAACCCTATATAAATGAAAGCTTACAATGTCAAAGTGTCAGAACAGTGATTTTTTTCCAGGGGAAAAAAATCACTATTCCAACCAAAAAAATAAAAAAAATAAATATCAATTTCAAAGATTATATTAAGTGGGGGGCTTCACCCCCCACACACTCCCTTCTTAAATATATCAACTCAGAGACTGCACTACAGTGCAGAAAATGGCAAAGTACCGAAGCAGCCAAGCAAATTCTTGCCCAGGGAAAGAATTTGCTTAGCAGCTGCTTCGATATTTTGCTTTTTCAGCCTTTTAAGTCCGACCAAAATGCATTTGAAAGAATGCATCTTCGGTCTTCTCATATAGACCTGGTTGGATCAACAGTTGAATCCCATTGTCCAGAAATCTAGATTCTATTTGTGTGATTCTTGGCACTTGCTAGAATTGCTTAGGGAGCATATGCAGATCAATGGGGAATTCTACTTTGCCTCTCTAGATGTCTCATCTTTATATACAGTCATCAACCTGGAAACTGGCATTGATTTTTTGAGGGAATATTTAGTCAACAACTCCAACATTGATGGCGATAGCATCAATACCATATGTGAGTTAATGGAGCTGGTGTTAGATAATTTTTTCTGCTTTGGTAAGAAACACTTCGAGCAAAAGACAAGTGTGGCAATTGGGCAAAGGTGGCCTCAGTTTTTGCTAGCATTGTCATGTCCACTTGGGAACAAAAAATTTTGGAAATAAATTAACTATCTGGTAAGATTTTGTTTTATAGAATATTTATTAATAACTTGAATTTTTTGTGGAAAGGAAGTAGAAAAGAATTTTGGAGTTTTGTAAACTATTTAAATAAAACCACTTCTTTTTTAAGATTTACTATAGGAACATTTGGAGATTGTCTGAATTATTTAGACATTCAGTTGTCATTTGATGTCCAGGTTGGTCATTTTGTCAGTAAAGGTTTCAGAAAAGAAAGTTTTACAAATCAATATTTGCATCGTGACAGTCTCCTTCCATACTACATGAAGAGGAATGTGGTTAAAGGTCAATTTATTCAGTTAAGTAGATTGACCTCAGATAACGAAGTATTTGCTGAAGAAGCAACTTTACTCAAAAAGTTATTCATAGAAAGAGGTTACAGTGAAGATCGGTTAGAGTGAATAGAACTTGAGGTACAGAAATTAAGATTTGGTGACACACATCCAATATTATGTTATGGTGATTCTCATACACCAACTGGACAATCACATTTTCTGGATGCAAGTGGAACAGATTGTAAATACTTTTTTCTTTCCCATTCCTATTTGTCAAGAAATGTGGGCAGTTAAACAGTGCATACAAGAAAATTGGAAAGTTATCTTGGGCAACAATGATTTAGCAAAAGAAATAGGTGACAGACCTATGTTTTCTTTGATGAAAACTGTCAACATTAAAACATTATGTGAGAGGAATGAGAAGTCAGAATTAAAGAAAAGCTCATCATTACCCCTGGGTACTTTCCACTGTGGACACTGTAAGCAATGCTGTCACATTTTTAATTCTTCTTTCATCCATTTTAAACATTTGGATGTGACTATATGGGCTAGAGAGAGAGATATGATTGTTCATTCAACCATATAGTGTATGCAGCTATTTGTGAATCATGTTGTTTTTATATATGCAAAACTATTAGGCATTAAAAAAAAAGAATCTATGAACACTTGTTAGCCATCAAGAAGAAGGATTTGTGTAATGCTTTGGCTAAGCACACTATTACATCTAAAGATTTCAAGGAATTTTCTTTATTTGTTTTAGATTCTGTTTCTGTCAAGGATTTTAGTGATAACATCAAGACACTACTAGAGCGTAAAGAGACACTCTGGAACATTAGGCTGAATGCCGATAAACTGCCTAATTTAAATGAATCAATTATCAAGTGTTTTTTTACTAAGACAAATGATATGAAGATGAAATGGGCGGCACAGTGGTGCAGCAGTTAACGTTGTCGCCTCACAGCAAGAGGTTCTCCGGTTCGATTCTCGGCTGGGGTGCCTTCTGTGTGGAGTTTGCATGTTCTCCCTGTGTTTGCGTGGGTTTCCTCCAGGTACTCCGGTTTCCTCCCACATTCCAAAGACATGTATCTGGAGCATTTCTCCCCGGGCCTCCACTGAAAACAGGCTCTGTGGAACCTAGTCAGACTTTCCCGGTCAACAAATGATAAATAAATAAATATTTTTTTTCATAGTATTTTAGTTATAAATCAATTGCTAACAAGTAATATTGCTTAACCAACTGCATGCTCTTTAGAGCATGAAAGAATGGTAATCAATAGTATCATGATTTTAGGGCTAAGTCCACTTTTAGATTGTTTGCATTGGTTGTCTTTATCACATGATTATTTGAATGTCTTTTAAGGTGTGTGTGTGTGTGTGTGTGTGTGTGTGTGTGTGTGTGTGTGTGTGTGTGTGTGTGTGTGTGTGTGTGTGTGAGTGTGTGTATGTGTGTGTGTGTTTTGCAAACTTTTCTGATGAAGTTCTTGTTGAAACATTAAAGAGAACAAAAGCACAAAGAAAAAGTGTCCGTGGATTATTTTTCAGCCACAGTTTCACCTTGTATCTTTATTAAATTTTCAGTTATAAACATAGGCAATCATACATTTATATAAATGAAAGCAAACCATACTGACATAATTTTATTTACAAACACTATACATTATAAACCATATTGACATAATTTTACTTGCAAACACTATACATTATAAACCATATTGACATAATTTTTGTTGCAGACATTATATATCACTTATAATCTCACCAGTCATTGTCAAACATTATATGGCTCATTCAAATCCTGCCTTCCTTTAAACCTTGTTCCTCTTCTGCATGTATTGTTCCCGGATCTACCTGACAACACCGACAAACCACAACACCGACAATGAAATCAGACACACCACATAACCGAACGTTCACAAACACGAAACCTCACATGCCCGACACACCATAACACCAACACAATACCGACAATAAACAAACAAAACAAATCCCCTGTCCAAAAAGCACACATACAACACAAGTACACCAAAATCCTTACAAACGCACACTAAACCTCACATACACAACTATCTACACCCTTAACCCAAACCCTAACCCTAAGGTCCTTCACTATCGCACACTTACCTAACCCGCGCCCTAACCCTAACTCACTTAACCCACCCCTAACCCAAAGACTATCACTATCGCACACTTACCTAACCTGCGCCCTAACCCTAACTCACTTAACCCACCTGTATCCCTAGACACTGTCAATATCGCACACTTACCTTACTCGCACCCTAACGTCCGTCACTACCGCATACTTACACAGCCTTTTCCCATGTTAGTCTTCTCAGCGTCGGGGTTTTCATCCGTCGGTCTTCTCAACATCGGGGTTTTCATCCATCGGTCTTCTCAGCGTCGGGGTTTTCATCCGTCGGTCTTCTCAATCTTCGATCTTCTGGTGTCGGCGATCTCCTTGTCGGCATTCTCAGCTGTCGACATTGTCAAGTGCCCCCATTGTTCCCACAATTCCCATTTTTTACTATGTAATTTACTCCTGACCTTTTCTAAAGATCCAATTCCCATTGTCCTATCTGTTACTATAGTCACTAATACTAGTACAGTCGGTTTAGACTTCGATTTCCATTTTTTTGTAATTGCTTTTCTGGCAGCCACCATAATTAGACTCAGCAAGGCCTTACTATGTCTAGGTAATTCTGATTCTGTATCATAGCTCAAAAAATAATTTTCTTAGTTACATCAATTTGTTCACCCAGTATGTCTGACAGAATAGTATGCAGGGAATCTTTAAAGTCTGCCAGCTAATTATACTCTCAGAAAATATTACTAGATTACCTCTTTCTTCCCCATCACACCTCTAATGTTTGCTTTATACCTGAGGACAAATACTTTGGAGTCTACTTGGGATATAAAAACACCTATATAAACACTTCCAAGCAAAGATCCTATGTCTTCTAGACTGCGTTGCATAATTGGGAGACATATATATATCCTCCCATTGTTTCTTTATGAATTGCTTATCCAGTCTCTCTTCCCAATCCTTTCTAACCTCCTCTGATTGATTCTTATAGTTAATATTATCCTTGCTTATATTTGGCCATTATGTTTCCTTACTAGTTGTTATAGATTATTCCTTACTAGTTGTTATAGATTAATGCATGGCAAAGAAACATACAACATTCTTAAAAGGATTATTGAAAAGCAATATATGAAATGTTACTCATTGTAAAAAGACAGGATTTTAAAATGATTTTAGGAAAGCAACATAGTGAGAGTGCTGAATTTGGCTTTTGATAAAGGTGTTTGAGTCAACTTAAAACATTGTTACTCTGTACTTTCTCATTGAGTTGAAGTCAAAATATATAATTTAAATGATAAAAGATAAAGAGATATAACACATTCTAGTACAAAAGCTAAGGCAAATATAAGGCACAAACACCAACTCTACACTGTAATGGAAAGCTAAATGCTAGATTAAGGACCCTAATATATGACAGAATTTAAAAATAAAATATAAACATTAAGTTGCTGTGCTGTTCATTCTTCACATTTAAAAGTGTTGGAAGACTTTCCTGGACGATGATATATGCTCATGATTAGCAGTCTAGATGCAAACATAAAAAATAATCAAAGCTTTGTTGTTAGTTTGTAACTTAATGTACTGCTTTAAATAATAATAAGACAAATATCTGAAACTGAAGTGTATCACCCACATGTCACTACACATTGCCGAAGGAGGAGCTGATACAGCATTACAGCTTATTTCTTCACAGTTATCTTTACTTCCATTGTTGCAGTAGGAAGAGAAAAGCTTTAGGTTATTGGTCAGGGATAAGACTGTGTTTTTATTTGATAAATATTTTAGGGTAGGCAAAAGATGTCACTTTGCAGATCTTCTAGTATTTTGGGCTAGGTATCCAAATAGTTCTGGACAAGCTTCACAGTACTGTATCCTTAATAAGTCCAGTAATCTTTGTTTAATATCCAAGATGTCTTGAATCTTGGCATTAAGCTTTGCACAGACTTTTTGTAGTCTGGGCTATTAAATTTTCTGGTGCTAGATATATGCTGGGTATATTCAATGTGTAGCTCCCAAAGCTTTTCATGCTATGATCTCCAGAGGCCAGAAATCCATAATTGTTAATTGTGCATAAACAAAGTACTTATGTGAGTCATATAAAACATGGATGCATATCCGGTCTGGAGTGGTTTGAGAAATTCCTTTGTATAACAATGTAATTGTTGTAAACATTTGAACAGTTTGAGGAATGGGATCAAAAAGGTCCATATGGAGGGGCAAAGCATCATTTTCAGATAGACAGAAGTTAAAAAAGCAGGCAAATTAACATAACGAAAAATATCTTAAAATATGATCTATTCTGTTGAATGCATCATACGTGGATTAATAAAGAATGACTTGAAATAGTCTCAAAATTATACTATATCCATATACAATAAGTCCTTGTCTTGTAGCCATCTACATATAACTCTAAACAGAGGGGTAATATTACAGGGTGTTTTAACACTAGTATCTTGATTTAACACCAGATAGTTTTGATGTTGCATAATGGCAATTCTCCTTTTTATATTGTCTGGCAGAAATAATGAGTAAGCCTTGTCTTCTTGGCTCCTTTACCTGGATGAAGATAGAGAGAGAATATGGTCATTACAAAGGAAACCTGATGTACAGTCCCTTTTAGCAGACAGAAAGATTGCAGACCCTCCCTAATTAATACAGTTAAATCTATTTTTATCTATCTATCTGTCTATCTATCTATCATCTATCTATCTATCTATCCATCTATCTATCTAGTTGAATTTGTTAACCAGGGTATAGCACTGAGCTTAATTGACTAATTTCAGTCTAAGCACAGGGAGAAGAAAAACATGTAAGTTTGTCAATTATATGATGTACATAAAGTGGTGTAAATTTATATATTTACTAATATCAGCTAAAAGCCGAAAGACACAACAACAACTACTAATATCAGCTAAACTAAAATAGTAATTGACTTCCAACACACATAGAAATAGTTATCAGCAGAGAATCAAAGAGATTGATATGTTTGTATGTACTTATAAAAATGAATGGCTATGATATGTTTATATAATTAACTGCAAATTGTTGTTGAGAGAAAAGTGTAAACGGTGGATAGTTATAGCAAGGGGTAAGTGATGAGAGCAGGCAGGTGAGAGACTATGGTGTAGTTAGCTTATGTGATTTCAGATATGACATCGGCATCTGGCTTTTTTGTGGCTATGAGGATGCATTTTGTATAGGTATAATTTCCCAGAATTGGGACTTAATGTAGAGAAGCATTGGTCTGTATATTGGAGTTTAATTTGAGGTTCCTGCAGTGTCGGCCCAGAATGGACTATATTCCAAAGGTTGTAGGAGACAGACTCTCTTATTAGTTTGGTTGCTAGTGGAGAAAATTTTTGGTTTTGTACTAGCTTAAAAAGTTGCAATTCAAACTGGAGTTCAAAAAATGGGTAAATGTTATAAGGCAGAAAATGGCAAAAATCTTCACTTTTTGTAATGTTTTGCAATTGTGTTCTTGTTTTGGTGAGCATATGATGAATCTGCATATTTTGTTGGCAAGTGTTTGGATAGGTTTAGTATTTGATTTTGAGATATATGCTATTAGGTTCATATGTGTTTACTACGCTAACACCCACGAGGGCCTTTTTAAGCCTAGGTTCTGATACCCTTGACAAATGTAAGCATGGGCCTAGGAGATGAACCATTTCTAGGTTACCTGTGTCCATTAGAGACATAGGTGCCAAACCAGGGATGAATTTCTGGTTTCCCATCCAATTGTCCAAGTTGCACTTGAATTTGGTTACGGAGGAACTCTGCTTCACATGGATGTGGAACCTGTTCATAGGTTCATAGGTTCATAGATTAGTACTAGGCTAACTGCCCTTGCAAGCCATTTTAAGCCTAGCCAATTATCCCTTGTGAGACTCAAACCCTGCACCTTGTGTTTGTAAGGCAAACACTTTAACCATTAGGCCACCCTCCCAACAGAATAGTCTCTGAGATGCATACCTATCTCTCCAACAGATCCTATTTATATCACATACAAGGTTTAAGATTTTAGAACAGGTAATTCTGGTGCTGTTTGTTTTGTGGATATGCAGGAGGTCCATCAGAGTTGGGTCTGAAAATGCCTTGCATGCCAGGCATAGATGTCCCCTCAAAAGCTTGTAGGAGACACACAATTGTGTATTGCTTTTAAGGTTGCAGACCTACTTAAAGAATGCATTGTGTTTGTCCTTGGCCTGGGAGGCCAAACTGGTTGTATTACAGTTGTGACAGTAAATTGCCTTTTTCCTACTGCTATTCTGGAAGCTTTTGAGAGGAAAATGGAGATTATGTTGGCCCAGAAAAGTAGTAGGATAGTTTTCTTTGTAGCGTTATCTATGTGAAAGGAAAAAAAATGAAAGATGGCCCCAGCTAGAGTTCAAGATATTTAAATGAGTCATTTTCAATAGTGTCATTATTATGGTCAGCGATTTGTAGTGTTGTGGAAGTTTTGGTCAGTTTTTACTTGGTGCTAAAAACGTTGAGCATGAGCTTATTGTTACTGATTCAGTAAATCAGGGAGACAAAATCAAGTTATAGTTGTTTTTGCAGTACTGTGAGGGATTTATTTCAGTGGAATAGCATCATGTCATCAGCACAGAATAAACGAGGAAGCTGAGGGAGATCCATGGGGAATTTATTGATATATATATTGAAATGAAGAGTGGGACAAGTATGGACCCTTGTGAAACTCCTTACCTAAAACTGGCTATGGGAGAGAAAGAGATACATGAAAAGATTTTGATTCACAAGTATCAATTTGACAGATAACTTTGGAATCAGGGAATGGCATCAGAGATAACTGACATATCAAGTGAGTAGTGTTAGAGTAATTTGTGATTTAGACAAAACGCCTTATGAATATGGCATCTATAAGCTGCCCTTTGTCCGTTCCTATTAAGATTTCATCTATTAGAAGCCATATGCTTTTAAACTGCTCTGAACAGCCCCAAAATCCATGTTGTTTTAGAGAGGATGATATAGTCAGTTATATTTTGAGTTACCTGTATGTATATGATTTTCATAAGGATTTTAGCAAGGGTGGGGAGTACAGAGATTGCTCAGTATACAGTGAGTTTGACGAGATTGGGTGGTTTTGGGATTGAGTTTACTATAGTATGTTTCCATATATCTGGCATGATATTTTGTGTCATTGCCCCCTTCACTCAGCCCTCATTAAGCCACTGATTGAGTATATCGCCCCCTTTGGCATGCATCTTTCCAGACAAATGCAACAACTGAAATGCCCACAGAAATACCTTACTAAAAGAATGCAAGGCCTAAATAACATGTCCTACATGGACTGATCCAAAACACTGCCAGTATACTCGGTATCCTACAGAATGCTAAGAGGTGACCTGTGTTTGGCATACGAGGCATTCTCCAACCCAATACTGGTGGATTTACTGCACATCAGCAAGTCAAATGTCATCAGAAATACTTGATCTAGGGATCTAAACCTCTTCTGCATCATCAACAGAACAGTTTGGAGGAAGAGGAATATCTTTTAGAGGATACTGCTGCTCTGGAACAGACTCCCTGTCTACCTAAACCAATGTTCTTCCCTGTTCATATTCAAATTAGATATATGGATGGAAAACACAAAATTTACCATTGGACTGTCCCCTGTACTATTAATGGACAGAGGCAGCTCCTAAATGCTTTATTTCATGCATGGGTCCCCTCCAATTATCTATGGTATGATCTCAATTTTTATCATTAAGAGAACTATACTATATAAGTACTGACCATGGGAGGGGTAGGTCCAATCTCTAACCAAATGGGATATGTTCATCTGAACACATAAATTATGCTTTGAAGAAATAAAATCACATTCATTGCATCTGAACAGACTTGAAGAATTTAAGCAAGTAATTTGGGTCTATATCAGGACGTTGAACTCTGAAAAGAGCGAATGCTCTTACATTGACCCCTGATAACCAAAAGCACAGAATGTCGAATGGCTGGAACAGCGATTTTTTTCCCAGGGAAATTGGCTAGGCTTAAAATGGCCCATAAGGGCAGCTAGCTTAGCAGTTAACTATGAACCTATGAGCCAATAAAGATTGTATATGGGTTGAAATGTATTCCCTGCAACACTAGATAAAGTAGGAGTAAATTCCATCTGATCCAGGATTACTGTTGAATTTCAGTTGTTCAATAACAGGCACAATGTCTTTAATTTTAATTTAGTTAAAGTAGAATTGGGGAATGTTGACAGGATCTTCTGTAGTTGAGGTAGAATTTGCTGTGAGAGCCTTGAATGTAGGAAGGTTGCTGAATTTTAAGAGAAAATCTGAGGGTCTGAAAATAGTTGAAGATGTATGATAGTCTATTTGGTTCTACCTCATTGTCAGTTGGTTTATTTGCAGAACTGCTTATGACAGTCGATCAAAAAAAGTTTTATTGATTTCCTCAGATGGGTTTTATGTTATGTCTCCTACTGGCTTACTTTGTCTAGTTTTTTAGTTGAACAAATACAATCAGCTGCAATAAACAGCCCTAGAATTTCAATGGTTTTGATATAAAACAAATAAAGAGCTTATGCCATGTAATGTGTACACATATAAATGGTCCATATCAAAACATGAATGACAAAATGTTTCTGTTATGTCTAGGGCCTGCCAAAAGACTAAGCTATCATTTACATCTACATATTGAAAACATTTTAGCCTCAGCAATCATCAGTTTTATAACCTGATTCACATTCATTTGGCTCCACAGATTGCATCCACTGCAAATTCATGGTTGCATAAATTTTGCAGCCCCTTGCAACATTGATAGCTGGAAAAAATGTATTTAGGTAGTCTTTTGAATAAAAAATAACCTTTGCAGGCATAACCATTCCCAAGTAAAACAGTCCCCTTTTTAGTTCTAATAATAAGATATATCATTAGTACTGTCTAATTTGTTGTAAAATGTGTATATGATATATTACTTATGGTACTCAGAGGTGATCTTAGCCTTTGGGGTGAAGCAAGACTTTATAGTAAAATAACGTAAAAAATAATCACATTTTTTCTTCAAGGTATTATGCAATTATCTCTGAAATGAACTTCCACAGAATTTCAATTAGCTTCTTTGGAGACTGGGTAGGTAGCATGTTGACCTTGGAATTGCCTTTGCCACTTTTCACATTGTACTATATATTCCATACCTGACTGCTAATCCCGCACATCTTTTGAAAAAGAGATTATCTTCCTCGGGTTGATGGAGGATCTATGCACCATACTGAAAAGCAAGTGTAAGTCATGAGGAAATGAATGCTTGGACCTACATCTTTTGTTGAGGAATCAAATGTTGGGACCTACATTGTTTGTTGCCACAGAGACTGAATAAGCAATTGCCATTCTCTGTACTTCACTAATTGGATGGAGTAATGATTATCAAAGTGGATTATTTTGCCCCTGTAACCCAGGTGAGCCTTGAACTTGTGCACCACAATCTCATTTTGCAGAGATTTTACTAAAATTGGTCTGTCTGCAGCCAAAAGAAAAGCGCTTTACATTAAATCTTACTTTCAACTTTGTTTGGTTCATTACTTTGATTACTGCAGTTTCTGATTTTTGAGGGTGGCTAAATGGCTAAGATGTTTGCCTTACAAACACAAGGTGCAGGGTTTGAATCTCACAAGGGATAATTGGCTAGGCTTAAAATGGCTCGCAAGGGCAGTTAGCTTAGTACTAAACTATGAACTATGAACCTATGAACCTATGAATTTATTGTTGGTGTTCGTGTTTTTTGAGTAACTCTCTGCAGCCAAAACAGGTAGAGCTGCAGCAAGAATAAAGAGCTCTACTGCAGGTGTCCATGTCTGCAGAAATGCAGCCATATCCTGCTGTTCCACTGCTTCCTGCATCCCAGATATGTGGTTATTATTCTAATAATTCAAAGTTTTTATTTTATTTAATTTTTCAGGTAACTGCTTTGTAAATTGAAAAAGAAAGTTGCCGGTCATTTCTACCTCTGAGACTCAAACATCCATCTCATTTGCAGCAATCTTTAACTGCACAATACAGTCCTACATAACAGATACAGTAGTCTTAATTTCACAGACCTGTGGTTTCATATTTGTTTGAAATTAGTACACTGAATGTGTAGTTAAGCTACAGAACTAACTGAGCAATGTCAAAGCTGATGTTGACAACTGCAGCAGGATAATTTTTGTAGTGTCCGCAGAGTGCTGAGCTGTCATTTGAGTCTTTTCTGTCTCTTCCAGTGTGCATGATAAGGCTTCTCTAAAAATTATAGGTTTATCTGTCATTTTACAGCAGGCCTTTTGGGTGGCATGAGCCATGCATTTTGTTGAGCCTGCATGATGTAGATTGATTACAGACCAGGCCATTGGTTAGCAGTAGTTAATGTTTATCCAGCAGAGTATTTACTTATGGAATCAGAAACCCAGGTTCAGTACTGTTTTGAATAATGAAATGTATAGGTTACTGAATAATGGAAATGCGTGTGTTTGTATGTGTATGCAAATTGTGTGTGTGTGTATGTGTGTGTGTGTGTGTGTGTGTGTGTGTGTGTGTGTGTGTGTGTGTGTGTGTGTGTGTGTGTGTGGTTCCCCTTTATAATCTCGAAATACTGAAATCTTGAATTTCAGTATCCCGAGACCATAAAGGTGAAAATTCAGAATACTGAAAGTGCATAAGCATGAATTTGAATATCTCGAATCCGTCCTTATGCATTTCTGATATGGTACATGAAGTGTTTGGCTGGGATGGTGTCTGGAATTGAAGGTGAGTGAGTGTATGTGTGTGTTTTTGTACATTGTATGTGTGGGTAAGGGTAGGGAGGTTTAAGTATGAGTGTGTTGGATATGTTGGTGTTTGTGTATGTGTGATGTGTATCTGTGTGTGTGTGTGTGTGTGTGTGTGTGTGTGTGTGTGTGTGTGTGTGTGTGTGTGTGTGTGTGTGCATGCATGCGAGCGAGTGTGGAATGCCATGGTGTGATTTTTTTTTCTGTTATGTGCGATCTCAGAGTTGGTATATATAAGTAGGGGGTGTGGGGGGAGGGGGTGCAGCCCCCCACATTGGGGGTGCAGGGGGGCTTGCCTCCTCTTACATGTAGTGTAGGGTTGTGTGGTTTGTGTGGTATGGGTAGAATGGTGTGTTGTTGTGTGGTGTATAGTGTATGTATGTTCATGATTGTGTGAGTCGTGATTGTGGGTTTTGGGATTGCGAATGGTTCAGCTTTAGTTTTAAAATACTGAAATTCGAGATTTTAGTATTTCAGGATTATGAAGGGGAACCACACACACATATATATATATATATATATATATATATATATATGTGTGTGTGTGTGTGTGTGTGCGCACAGACACACACACAGACACACACACACACACACACACACATGCATGCAGGTGTGCACATACTTGCCCCCACCATGCACTCTACTATCACTCACATATGCCCTTCATTATTTTGTTCCCTTACATCATAACTTACTACATGCAATCGCTTCAAATTCAGTACCTTCACTTCTCAGCTACATGAACAATTGATATGTTTTTCCACACAAAGCACAAGTATAAGTTGATAAGTGAAACATCTAAATGGAACCAGCCTTACCCTACCAGAATTATGTGATAATATTTTTTTTGGACTCCTCCCAGTCTATACATCCCCTTGTTGTTGCCAGTGGTGAGGATTGAGGCTCCTTGATTACTGGGCCAGTGCACGGGCATCACATATTAATTGTTTGGCAGTGGTGAGATAGCTACATCACATATTAATTGGCTTGTAGTGGTGTGGATATTGAATTTCTGTAGCCTGTTTACAGTGGTCACTGAAGGTGTTTGTACTCTCAATCAGCCAAACAGTGAACATTCAGAGTTCATATCACAATTGTTTTATTTTTTTTTTCAGCTTAGTTAATCAGCGAGAGCAGGCAAGCATGTCAGCAGAGGAGTATGGCAAGCTGACAAAGAGCCAGTTGGCTGAGATCTGCCAGGCTAAAGGTCTGGTGCATGCCAACCTGACTAAGGCAGAAATTATTATAGCTTTGGGCACAGCTGCATCGCAGATCAGTGATCAGGAGGACAACCAGGCTGGCTATGGAGATGTTCGACTTTCAGAAAATGGACAGCTCAAGCTTTCCACAGAGGACTTAAAAATCTGTCTGGAGTTAAAGAGACTTGAGCTGTAGGCAAAACATTTGGAAATAGAAGCAGCAGAGAGACTGAGACATCTAGAGGCTGAGGAAAATGAGAAACTGCAATGTCTGAAGGTGGAGGAAAATTGGAAACTGTGATGGCTGGAAGATGAGTAGAATGAGAGGCAGATGCAACATGAAAAGGAGATGCTGCCTCTTTGCCAGTTTCATGGAGGTAATGGGGAAGGGAGTACCTGAACCCCAGAAACAACAAAGGTCAGTACATTTCTTCCACAATTTACAGAGGGGGTAATTTTGATAGTTTCATTCATATCTTTGAGAGGGTATGTAAACAGTATAATGTTGACCAAGGGCACTGGGTATGGTTCCTGACCCCCTTACTTCATGGTAAAGCTGTAACTGCAATTTTGAAATTGTCTGATACTGATTGCTTAAATTATAATACAGTCAAATGTGTTTGTTAGAATGCTTTAAGTTAACACCTAAATCTTATAGAAAAAAAGTTTCATGGGCATAGACACAAGGCAGATGAAAGTGTGTGTGAATATATTGCTGAACTAAGCACATATTTTCATAGGTGGGTGAGTAGATGTCAGGTCACCAGTTTTGAAGGCCTTGAAGACCTTTTGGTGAGGGAACAAGCCCTTAGCACTTTGCCTGAGGACATGAGAATCTGGTTAGCTGATAGACAATGCAATACTGCAGGTGAGTTGGGGAAGAAGGGAGACCTATACCTAGGTAGCAGGACATCACTGCACAGGAAAGGGACACCAAGTGCTGCTCATGGGTCTAAGGGAACCCATGGTGGGCAGCCTAGACTGCCCCAACAGAGTCTGCCAGAAGCAGGGGAAGCCACTAGTCCAAGTACATGTCCAGGACCAAGGATTAAATGTTTTAAATGCAACCAGTGGGGCCATGTAGCATATAGATGTCCATGGAGGCAAGGTGGGGAACAAAAGATGGGAGAACCAGTAAGTGAGAATGACAAAATGCCAGCAGTAAGGTGACTCTAGACAGCAAGGGCACAAAACTACCACAAGAGGTTATATCCTATCTAAGTGGATGGGAAAGAGGCCACTGGTAAGTGAGACACAGCCTCTGATGTAACCATTGTGAAACCTGTAATGGCTATGGAGGAGCACTACTTGCTTGGGAAGTCTACTCCAGTCAGAGCTTTAGGAGGGGACCCCATTCCAAATACCTTTGGCAAGGGTTCACCTTGAATGGGAGGGTGGAAAAAGAAGCCAGCAAGTAGATGTGTTTCAGGATATCCCTACAGATGTCCTGATAAGGAATGATTTTGATAATGCAGTATCGTGTGTGCATGCAGTTACATGCAGTCGGGCTTGGAGACAAGCATGTGGGTCTGGTAGCCTATGGGAGACCCAGACAGACCTCACACTTGTAGCCAGGATGGATGAGGTTGTTATTTCAGGTATGGAGCTACCCCTGTAGCAGTGAGACTGAAGGTGAGCCACAGTTGCTTGTGGGGACTGATGTTCCCTTGGAGAGAGTGATTGCAAGGGCAGAGGAGAGTAGTAGCACCTAGGCTGACAGTAAGGCACTGCTGTCAGAGAATACCAGACTTCCTGTGGAAGGGGAGCTGGGAAGGGTTACAAAGAGAGTGTTGAGACAGGCTCAGTTCTCAGACACTACCTTACAAGGCCTGAGGGAGGTAGCTAGTGAGGCACCTGATACTCAAGGGAAGGGGGAGTCTGTATACTGGAACAAAGGGTTACTGTATAGAGAGTGGACCCCTGAGGGAGCACTAGAGGATGAGAGAATACAGCAGTTGGAAGTGCCCAGAGCCTACTGTCTGGCACTTCTAGCCATCTCCTATGATAATCCCTTTGGAGGTCATATGGGCATAAAATGTACAAAGAGACATATTTTCCAGAACTTGTATTGGCCTGGGATTTCCAGAGATGTGACAGGGTACTGCAGGACCTGTGATCAGTGCAAAAAATGTAGGCAAGGCAGGAGACAAGGTGAAAGCTCCTTTGTTGCCTTTACCTGTGATTGAGGAACCTTTTCAGAGGGTAGCTATGGATATTGTGGGACCTCTGAGCACCCCAAGTTGCACAGGGAAAATGTATATCCTAGTGGTAGTAGATTATACTCCCAGATACCCTGAGGAAGTGGCTCTGTCCTCCATTGAGATAGAAAAGGTGGCAAATGCTTTGTTAGATATTTTCAGCAGGGTAGGTTTTCCAAAATAATTACTGACTGATAGCAGTGCTAATTTCAAGTCAGATGTGCTGGCTTGTCTTTGAAAACACTGTGGGGTGAAGCACCTAAAGACCACCCCCCCCCACCATCCCCAAACTAATAGTCTTGTTGAGAGGTTATACTCTACACTCAAGACAATGCTACAGGCATTTGCAGACCAGTTTAAGAGGGAGCAGGATGGATATTTGCCACATCTGCTGTTTGCTTACAGAGAGGTGCCCCAGATATCCACAGGTTTTTCACCCTTTGAGTTGATGTATGGGCATAGGGTGAGGAGACCTCTAGATTTGATACGAGATGTGTGGGACGGTGAGTGTGAATCCCACAAGAAGTCTGTTGTGGCATATGTCCTAAGCCTCAGGAGAAGGCTAAGGGAACTCATGGGCTTGGCCCAGGAGAACCTGGCAGAAGACCAACTGCAGAAAAAGGTCTGGAATGACAGGAATGCTTGAGCCACAGAGTATACTGTAGGGCAGCAGGTAATGTTTCTCATTCCTGTCAGACACAACAAGCTGCAGACAGCTTGGGAGGGACCCTACAAGGTGGTAAGGAAGGTCAGTGATGTTAACTACATGGTAGAACTGTTAGGCAGGAGGCAGGGGCAGATATTGTACCGTGTTAACATGATGAAACCTTATCATGATAGGAAGGCCCTTGTGCTGACTATTTGCAGTGGATGGCAGGAGGAGTCTGAGGGGGATCTGGTGACTGACCTCCTCAGTGAGGCTCAAAATGACATCTCAGTGGAAGGGGTAGCAATGTCTCAGCAGCTGTTCCTACCCAGATTTGAGAAATCCATGCATTACAGGAGTTTGGGGACATGTTCACTGGAAGCCAGGGTGTACTCACATGATGCAGCACCATGTGGATACAGGTCCCGAGACGCCTATTAAGCAGGCCACTTATAGGGTGCCTGAGAGAGTCAGACACTGAGGGAGGAGATACATGAAATGTTGGAACTAGGGATAATCCAGGAGTCCAGCAGTCCATGGGCCTCCCCAGTGGTGCTGGTACCAAAGAAGGATGGCAGCACCAGGTTATGTGTGGACTACAGGAAATTAAATAGTCACACAGAGTCAGATGCTTACTCCATGTCTAGGACAGATGAAGCCCTAGAGCAGCTGGGTGGGGCTAAGTATTTTACTGATATTGATCTTACCAAGGGTTACTGGCAGGTGACCTTGACTCCCAGCACTAGAGATAAGTCAGCATTTGTGACTCTTTTTTGGCTTGTATGAGTTCACAAAGATGCCCTATGGGATGAAAAATGTCCCAGCAACTTTCCAGAGGCTGGTAGATCATATCCTAGCAGGAGTGGGATATTTTGCCCCCACTTACCTAGATGATATTGCCATCTACAGCCATTTCTGCAAGAGCACCTTCAGCATGTCAGGGAGGTGCTGGGTAGACTACAGAGGGCAGGGTTGAACATTAATCCTAGTAAGTGTCAGGTAGGTATGGCAGAGGTCTTGTACCTAAGACATAGAGTGGGAAGTCATAAGATCGGGCCAGAATCTGCCAAAGTGGAAGCCATTCAGGCATGGCTTGCCCCTGTTACAAAAACACAGCTGAGGGCATTCTTAGGGACAGCAGGGTACTACAGAAAGATTGTCCCCAATTATAGTACCATAGTTGCTCCCCTCACAGACCTGACAAGGAAAACCAGGCCAGATAAACTAGTGTGGACCCCAGCATGTGAGTAGGTATTCCAAAAGCTTAAAGGAGATTTGGGAGGACTCCCTGTGATAGCCAGTCCAGAATACAGAAAAAAATGTTGTGCAGGTGGATGCTTCAAACCATAGGGTGGGGGCTGTACTTAGCCAGGTTTCCTCACAGGAAGAAGAGGGTATATCTCAGTCATAGGCTCCAACCCAGGGAAGAATGCTATGCAGCTGTAGAAAAGGAATGGCTAGTCATAGCATGGGCATTGCAAAATTTTCAGCCTTATATGTATAGAAGGAAATTCACTGTAGTAACAGACCACAATCCCTTAACATGGCAACATCAAGCCAGCAGGCAAAATGCCAAGTTATTAAGGTGAAGCCTAGGGTTGCAAGCATATGATATGACAGTGCAGCACCGCAGTAGGGTTAGCAATGCCAGCATAGATGGGCTGTCATGACAGGGAATGGGGTAATGTATTCCCAGATAGGCTCAATCCTCTGAAGCAATGTTTCTCAAGTGTCACTTGAAAAACTAACTTGAGGTTTTTTTTGGGGGGGGGGGGGTGGCACACTGCCAGCCCAGCTATCTGGAATGTTGTAAATAATTCTATGTCATTTGTGAAAACTGATATGAGTTATACAAAACTGTACGTTATGTACTGAGCTTTAAGAATGTAACCACACTATACCCTGCTGGAACATAGAAGATTAACTTGCAAAACTTAATAGTTGAGGTTAAGTTACTTTATAGCTGGGCCATAAACAAGAAATATTATTTCTCAGTTTCAGTGCAGAAGCACACACAATGTCTAGAGTTAGAAATTTTTCGATTGTCTTGGAGGAAAAGTAATTACTAGGTTTAAAATATAAAGTTTGTTATTGTTTTGCAACTTCCATGATTGGCAAAGATCTGAGAGATATGTATTTCTTAAACAGGGATGTTAAATTCTTTTAAGTTTCTGTTTAGCCTGGGAACTGAAGTCAGGTGGCAAAGAGTGATGTCACCCATGCCAACCCAGCAGTAATGTTTGATATTAATTTGGGAACTCTCTCAGAGAGATACTGTGCATTTTGTATTTTGTCTTGGACCTAGCAAGAACATCCACTCATCATCACCATCTGCATGTTGTTCTGTGAGTAAGATTTAGGGCATAGTATCTCTTTTAGCTATAGTTAAGAATTAGTAAAGATTGATTTAGATGTTTTCTGTATTTAAATGAGACTGTCCTACAATGTTGTTTTAAAATATTCCTGTGATTTTGAACACTGAAGTAACTGTGTTTGTTTTCTGAGTATTGTCTTGTTCTTTTATTATTTATTATTAAATATATTTAAACCTATCTTTGTGGCTGATATTTGTGAGACATATTTACGCTCTTAGTCTACTTGCATATGTATTTGGAAACACTGTAATGCCACTGCTAATCGCCTGGTGCTTGATCAAAACTACCATTTGGATTAATAGTAACATTATACAGTAGGATTGGACACCCTTTGGTAAGGCCCTTATAGTAGCTGATAAAGAGTTGGCTGGTGACAGCTATAACTACCTTATAGTCTGGGCAAAAGGGGGCATAGCTAGTAAGCCTGTGCCAGCCTTCCCCATGTGTGTGTGTGTGTGTGTGTGTGTGTGTGTGTGTGTGTGTGTGTGTGTGTGTGTGCTTGTATATAAATCAAATCTCAAAGTGTGTGTGTGTGTGTGTGTGTGTGTGTGTGTGTGTGTGTGTGTGTGTGTGTGTGTGTGTGTGTGTGTGTGTCAGCTACTTGGGCAGGGACACAAAGCACTGGTTGGATAGAGAGGGTGCTGGAGGTCTTAGCTTGGTCACTTGGCTGAGATCTCAACCCTATAGTTGTGCTAGTGGGGAGTCTTATTTAGGATCTGGAGAAAAAGGGAGAAATCATCCCTAGACTGATTGTGATTTGTGTGTGCTCTTAAGGGAAATTGCACTTTACTGTGTGTGTACTTGTCATCCTCCCAGTGTGCACATGCCCTAGTTGTTGCCAGTGGTGAGGACTGAGGCTCCTTGAGTACTGGGCCAGTGCAGGGGCATCACAGTTTACACAGAGTATCAGCAGATACAGCAACACTAGATTGTTAGCACAAAATGGTGATGGAGGCTTGAGCACAGATCAACCCAGACATGAAGGCAAGGAACACAGTAACTCAAAACTGGCAATAGGAAATTAATTTGGAGGCATACCACTAGGGAAGAATACTAGGGGAGAGATATCTGAAAATATAGACATATAGACATGTTAGTCATCATTTCTTTATGTGACATGGCTAGAGAACCACTGCATGATCATCTTCTTATGTTACTTTACCGCTGAAAGTGTGCAGGCCTCATGGGCTCTTGCAACAAGAATACTGCTGTACTTTGTGATTTAGGTCAAGTATACTTTTGCTAGAAGACTGTGTGTGGGGTTCCTTAGCTGTTCTTGTGGCAAGGATGGAGTGCTGCTTTATGACCTGTGTTTGAATGATATTTGCTGGTGAGAGGTTCCAGTCCTGCAAGTAGGTGGTCATCACTGATCACTGTGAGGCAGGAATTGTAACAGCTCTGAATGTGGTTGTGGAGTATTCCTTCTGTAATGGGCTACATATGCAACCACATTTTCATACCTTGCCCTTAACATGACAGCACTACTACTCTGACCAAACATGACAGACATGATGACACCAGACATGCTATGGAAAGTGGTGCTGCTTGCAGCTGTGTGGTCCACCATGGACTTCAGCATACCAGTCATTTCAGAATGTCTGTTGTGCATGTCCCCACAAAACTTGCATCATCATTATCATCATCATCATCATCACTGGGAATGCTATATAATATGCATACCGGCTGTCTTTAGGGCTGTGTGGCAGTAGTTTCTCCCTGAATCACATTCTAGCACATCACTGAATACTGGCCCGATCTGCACACATGTCAGGAGGTAACTGTGGTGACTGAGGATTTCAGGTATCTCTTTCTTATTGACATAAGATGCATTCACTCTTAGACAAAGCAGGGAGCAGGGCACCTCTCAGAAGTTGATAAGTTAGATAAACTTGTAGTACTTATAAGATCCTTATCATTAGCGGACCGGAGTTCCGCTGTGGCGACCCCTAACCGGGAAAAGCCAAAAGACACAAACAAACTTATAAGATCCTTATCTACTGGAGGTTCCTCCCACACAAGTTATGTTATACACTTAGCCAGTGCAGTCAGAAGGGGCTTAGTATATTCAGATGTACATACATTTTCTGTTACAGATGCTCCCTGCCAATAAGTGAGATAGACTGCAGTGTCACCATGTCCTCTGACTGTCACACATCTCCAGGTATCTGAATATCACCTCCAGTCATTACATATGTGACCATTTTAGTACGTTTTCCAAGCTCAGCTATTTCTACATATTGTCCATCATCAATTCTACTCCTGAATATATAGCACAGAGAATACTATACTGAACACCTTTAAAATATGCTAAAAAAGTGCCCTTTTGATGTACAAGACAAGATTCTAAATATATCTAATTTCTTTGTGTGTAACTTTAACTTCACTGGCAGCAGCAACTTGCTGTAGTCCAGATATGCCTATGAAGAGAAATATGCATCATGCCTGTTTTGTTAGGATACTAATCCTAGTGGAACAGATGTGTGTGCAAATCCTTGCTGCATAGTACTAACCTGCTCAATCACCCATTGAGACAGAGGTGCAATGGGCAAACCAAGCACTGAAATCCACATCCCAACTAGGGATAAACCCTATTGCATCCCCTCCTTTCAGTGGCACAAGCAACTCTTCCAGATCTCTGAGTTGTGTGCACTCTGGCAGCCCACCCACTGTGCATGATCTCTTTCTTGTAATTTACTGTGTCTTTTGCTTGACTCAGCAGGTTCATATCAGTAAAGCAGTGATGAACCTGAATCATTTTGTGGTTGTGCCCACTTATTAAATGTATATCTCACCTCACAGACTACCACACATGGTCTGTTAATGGTTTGTCTGCACTTGCTCTGCCTGACATCCAAACGTCATTCACTATTTCGAAAATCCAGTCAACGCTTCAAAACGACCAAGAACTAAATACATGTAAGTCCCAAAGGAGAAGCACGCTAGTAAACTATAATACGACCTTTATTGTGAACAATAAGCACTCAGAACGTATTAAACATAAGTGGAAATGCTTCAAAAAACCAAAATAAAGTGAACATGTAACTGATCTAGCGCTTTCATCCACCAACATGTGGATTTCTTCAGGATCAATTAATCAATTACATAAGCTAATTTATATCGTTTTTGGTGCCAAACTTCATTACAGGAATAGTTTTTATCATTCTAAGTAATAAGTATTAAATAATACATACATATCTCTCAAATCAATGCTTAAAAGCCCTACAATCTCACAAAATAATTAATACTTAACATATACTTAAAATGCACTTCCCAAACAAAACTTCCCTAAAACTGTGCATTCAAAAAAGTGTACATAACAAAATGTCCATTAATAAAACACTGGGGATATATATGAATTTACGTATTACAAGTCATAGCATGCAACTGTGTCTGAACACAAAAATAAATCTTTACCATTTAAGATGCATTAAATATATGAATTGTTTAAAACCAAATAAAAGGTAATGAGTATGATTCTATGGGAATATAAAATAATATGAAAAAAGATAAGGTAAAATCTGGTAAAACCTGTATCATAAAAATATATTCTCTTTATGATAAATAAAACTCTATAAATTGTTCATATATAAATACTTAAATAATTAAACGAATTTCCTATTATAAATATCCTTTTTTTTTTTTTTTTTTTTTTTTTTTTTCTGAATACTTTCGTAAATTTTGTTTCCACTATAGTATTTAAAGTCTCCATGGTGGTTATAAAGTCCTGTGTGTGTCATGTTGACTACTAAATTATACCCTCCAAGATAAATAAACTAAATAAAAGTGTTAATCTTAATGAATCAGAATAGTTATTGTACCATTTGTAGTATAGGTTTTATACTTATATATTCATTTAATCCTGGTAAGGTGGGTGCGTCAGTTAATATTTGCCATTTTACCTCTCTTTTGGACAATACTGCCTTCATATTGCCTCCTCTTGTGTTCATTCGTACTTTTTCAATAATGGCAAATTTAAAACTATGACTATGGTCAGTAGCTTTGATGTGCCTATACAATGCATTTTTACTGTCTTTTTTCTTGATGGCATATAAGTGCTCATATATTCTTCTCTTAAATAATCGTTCAGTTTTTCCTATATAAAAACTACTACATACCTGACATGTAGCCATGTATATAATATATTTTGTGTTGCAATTCCCTCTTTTAAATGTTATTCTGGTCCTGTTGATATTCCCTAAAATAAACCTATCCTTCTCAAATATATGTTGGCAATATCTACCGCATCCACACTTTTTAGTACCTATAACTTGAGTTCTACTGCTTACAGTTCCATTATTCTTTCAAATGTGTGCTTCAAGTTGGTTCCCATTTTGTACACAAATATTGGTGCATCTCCCACTAATTCTCTCAAGGTGTTGTCTACTGTTAGCATATTTCAATACCTTCTTAATATCTGTTTTATTAATGTAACCTGAGGGCTGTATTCCAATATACAAGCTCGTTTGTAATCCATTCTATTTTCCTCAATTGTACTTCTGTTGGTTACAAATTTACCTAATACTGGATAGAATTTTTCCCCCATTCCCCTATTACATATTTCTTGACTTTGTTCATAAGTTAGGGGGGGTACCCCCTATTACTAAATAGTCCACTGATGTAGTCTATTTCTTCCAACATGTCATTGTATTCTGAAGTCATTCTTGCCGCTCTTATGCATTGTCCCTTAAATATGCTTTTCTTGGTCTTATGGGGGTGATAACTGGTATATTCTAAATAATTGTTCAAAAATATATTCTTTCTGCATATATGAGATGTAAAACAAACAAAAAAAAAAAAGGATGTTTATAATAGGAAATTTGTTTAATTATTTAAGTATTTATATATGAACAATTTATAGAGTTTTATTTATCATAAAGAGAATATATTTTTATGATACAGGTTTTACCAGATTTTACTTAATCTTTTTTCATATTATTTTATATTCCCATAGAATCATACGCATTACCTTTTATTTGGTTTTAAACAATTCATATATTTAATGTATCTTAAATATTAAAGATTCATTTTTGTGTTCAGACACAGCTGTATGTCATGACTTGCAATACGTAAATTCATACATATCCCCAGTGTTTTATTAATGAATATTTTTATATGTACATCTTTTGAATGTACAATTTAGGGAAGTTTTGTTTGGGAAGTGCATATAAAGTACATGTCAAGTATTAATTATTTTGTGAGATCGTAGGGCTTTTAAGCATTGATTTGAGAGATATGTATTTATTATTTAATATTTATTATTTAGAGTGACATAAACTATTCCTGTAATGAAGTTTGGCGCCAAAAAATATATAAATTAGCTTATGTAATTGATTAAGTGATCCTGAAGAAATCCACATGTTGGTGGATGAAAGCTCTAGATCAGTTACATGTTCGCTTTATTTTGGTTTTTCGAAACATTTTCACTTATGTTTAATACGTTCTGAGTGCTTATTGTTCACAATAAAGGTCGTATTATAGTTTACTAGCGTGCTTCTCCTTTGGGACTTACTTGTATTTAGTTCTTCATTCACTATTTTAATACTGTGGAAGTCTGTTGGTCTCCGTCTACATCTGCATCTTTAAATGTACAAGTTGAATCCTGTTTATATAGGAGGAAAAACAAGGACATATATCACAAAGCATATCCATACAGGTAGTGAGAATGTACATGTTCCACACAGGTATGCATTCACAGTATACAGACCTTATACTTTGCGCTGTAGTATCACATAATGCTTCATGCAGACTGAAGCATCTAAAGTCGTATGCTGATATGATATGATATGAAATGATATGAAAAGCATACTATCTACTGGTGTAATTATTAAAACATAGAGATGAATGGGTCAAGTTCAATAAACAATATGTTAAGCATATAACCAATAAACAAAATTATTCAGTATGCAAGGCACCAGTAAAGGCTGTCCCTCCTCAATAAACAATTGTATCTCCAAAAATATAAAATATGTGGCACAACAATGTCCAAAAATGATTTTAATAAAAAGCAACAATATAACATCCAAGACTGGATGATACAATATATACAGATAGATAGATACAACTGTTTATTAAGGAGGGACAGCCTTTACTGGTGCCTTGCACACTGAATCATTGTGTTTATCAGTTGTGGACTTTTGAGTGCATCCTTGGTATTGCTTTCTTGGTGAATATGCTAAGCATACACATACCCCCTACAAACATGGCTTCTCTTTGTTCATGTCTCTGGTGTCTTTGCATTTGCTTGAATGGAAAATGTGCACCTTAACAGCAACACCCGTATATTCAGTATTGCAAAAGCTTTCACAGCACAACTTCACAGTATTGTAAGCCTTCTGGAATATAAGCAACCAAATGGGTGGCACTAAGCTGAACTCTGCAAAGGTAAACAGTTTTGATGACCATGAAGACAAGTAAAACATTCTAAAATGAATGACTATGACTTAATTCCACTCTTGTGTAATGGTCTCATAATAAGCAGTATATCTATAACACTCTAATCATGTTTAAAATTTCCCTAAGGTTGGTGTATTTATTTATTTATTTTATATTTTTGACCTGGTTTACCTGGCTGAGCTGATAGCTCTTTTTCAGTGGAGGTCTGGGGAGAAAAGCTCTGCAAATTACAGTAAAATTTTAAATGAAAATATTATTATAAATGAAACATTAACATTTTTTAAGTTGGAACAGTAAAACCATAAAAATTATTTACAGAGTTGAAGTTGACATTTAACTTAAGATATGTGCCTAAACAGCATGCAAAGTTTGTAAGTGCAGCCAGGGTAATTACAGTTAGTTAAGATCTGAAGACATGCAAGTGGACTGCACTACTCAACAATGAATGCTTGTGTGACATGGGAATCACAGTCATGTGTATTTACACAATGTTGCTGATATTTTGGTATACCCTTTGGCATTTAGCATCCTATGAGGTAGACATACCTGATGACACTTGCAGACAAAGAGTTTCTAGATAATCTAGATCATTATAAATAGCCCTTAAAAAAGTGAATGTGTGGCATGATCTGGGCATCATACTTTCATGGGTACAATTTCCCAGCAATTTGCTGGATAATGTTTGCATTGCTGTAATGGCTTGAGGTATAGCATGCCTGAAAGAATGGAAGGGTGGAAAGATGAAGAAAAAGAGAAGGCACAGAGATGTATTGCAAGTATGATTTTTTTTCAAGTTAAATGCAAAACTGTGTGTACACTTTTATATTTTGGGTCATCATGAAATGCATCTCAGTAGAGTGGGATGTCATAGGATGAGAGAATTCAGGCTGTACGATGAAGCATGTGTCATTGCCACTATAGAGTTCATTGTGTTTCAATGACATCATACTCTGCAGGTTCAAAACCAGAATATGGGAAGGCCAAAGCACCTTCTTTACTGCATCCTACTTGAATGGTTGGTGGTAGGTTTGAGGTAGGTTTGATGATAAGGATGCTGTTGACACACTGGGATGGATGAAATCTCCTCTCAGATGGATGCCCACATTCTGGAATTTGATGATCAACCACAACTGCACAGATGTTTAAGACTGTGATGGAGGTTTCATGGCTGAATAGAGTACCTTCTGTAATAGAGACCTAAGTTACTGGAGTGACAGACTCCTTTCAGTGGACCACAGGAGATCCAGCATCACCCGATAGTATCTACAGGGGGTCATTAGCTAGAGTTGGTTCAGTGTAAGTTGTCCTCTTGGCTACATTAAAATTGCCTGTGGCCAGCACCCCACACCATCCTATCTCTTACTTGGTTTGATCCCTATCATGTGCATGGTCCAGCACTACTCATCACCATTTGTCCACCCTCTGTATTTATGTGTCCAAGCCTTGTCATTCTATCACTGTGTAGTAAACCAATTTCTATTTATTTGCATTGCTTTATGTTTGCTTGTTTACCCCAGTACACTTCCTTACAACTTGTCTTTATTCCCAGTTTTCCCTTTTATACCACACCTCTCATCTATTCTTTCTTCATATAAATAGCAGGAACCCCCCCCCATAAAAATAGTTTTCCCACTCCGTCTACCACTCTCTTACTTGTCCCCCTTGTGTATTTTCTTCCACTTGATCTCCCCTCACTTGCTACTATCATATGCATGCCTTTTCTTCTCCATTTTATAGTGACACTAGTGAGTATGGATTTCTGCCCTTTTACAAATAGTATTCATATACTGTACTCCACAGGGATTCTGCCCTTTGTAGTACTTAGACGCACGCACTGTCATGGACTGGTAAATGTGCAGTTTCAACACATACTTATGTGCACTCCATATTTCTGACCTTACACATTTTTGTCAAGGGAGTTATTAAACCAAACAGTTTCTGAGCTAATGAACAAAGCCAAAAACTGTAATGTTAAACTTTGGGATCTTTTATACAATATTACATTTTTTTAAGTGGTCTCATGATATAAGGTTTCATTTCATATAACTTTATATTCCAGACTACAGGAGAGTTCAGGCTATCAACATTCACAGACTACATCATCAAATATCCACAACATCCAAAGTGAATCGGTTTTATTACTAAGAAAGGAACATTAATTTAAAACTAATTATGTCATTTTCCATGACTTCACTTTTCTGAAGGACATAGGATATAGTTAAAATCGAATGAAAGCAGAACTCATTTGTCTTAAGGGCGGCAACAACCTACACTAATCAATGGAATCATTTAAAATTTATCATTATGGTCATGTCAGCAAATTGCTCCTGGCGAAAGCATCGGCCATTAAGAAACAATATGCTACACTGC
This sequence comes from Protopterus annectens, assembly GCF_019279795.1. Lineage (NCBI taxonomy): Eukaryota > Metazoa > Chordata > Ceratodontiformes > Protopteridae > Protopterus > Protopterus annectens. The sequence goes on from NC_056744.1 coordinate 605,285,059, forward strand.
GCTTAGAATTATGATTTATGTCACTTAGTTCAAACACTATCCAAAAAGTCAGTAATTTTTAATGTAGCAGTTAAGTGAGGTAAAAAAAAAAACTTTTTAATTATAATGCCGATATAGAGACAGAGCACTGGAAGGCAGTGGATATATTTTAGTATGGCAGAAGAGCTAAACACACTAGTTTTATAAAATGCATGTGTAGATATATAGATAGATAGACAGACAGATCTCTGAATATCAGTGGTATCTTTGTGTTTACTTTTCTGTTTTTTTCGTAGGTTTCTAGATGTAAATTATATGATGCCATGTGTGCTAAGAACATGAACAAATGAAAATGCAGTCTGTGGAAGTACTTTGATAGAGTGACACCTTCTGTACAATGTAGTTAGCTTAATCATATATCCTGCCTCATTTTTTTCCATCATTTAAATGCCCTATAGATGTTTCATATACCACCAGAACAACATTTTCTTTCAGGACATCACCTCTTTTTTAAAACAAAACAATATTCCTTATATCTGTTCTCAGTGCTGCCAACAGTCCTGATGCCATCACATCATGCTATCTCTACAGCTCCATGTTGTACACATGTAACCAGATGATATATTGCGTTATGTCCTCATTTCACTTTTCATCTTGGAAACTCCGCAACACTTTCCCATCTTTTTGATGTCTCACTATCAGCATTAATATGAGAAGCAGACATAGCCTTTCATATTACAAGTCATTAGCTCTCCTTGCAATGACAGACCTGGACTGACATTTGAATTTTTATAGTCTGCACCATTGGCAATGTACTCATTTTTTCCCTTAATTTTCACACAGCACAATGTGATTTATTTTTAGGTTAAGTATACCCTAAATGGCACATTTTATGCATGCAATGTTTGTAAGTGTCTTTCCTAGTATTACTAAATAGTAATTGTATGTATGTATGTTTCTTGCACTGGGAACATAGCAATGTAATTTAATTTAGCTGCACTATGTGTAGATCTAAATGACAATAACGTTTACTTTGACTTTGAGTATAATCCCCATCACTGTCTCCTCCACCGATTAAGGTGTTCCTTCTTTTATTCATGTGTAATTCCTCAATTTTTCCACACAAAGTGCATAGTGTTACCACTGTTTTGCAATTATCACTAACTGCCACATATTCATAAACCTTGTTTAACCACATTACGATGTACTTGAGATATGTCTATCCCCGCACTCACTGACTAGCATTCTAGTCTTGTTGTTACCAGTTAATATGCTAATTTTCTTCTCTAGCCTCCCTTTTGTATAAGCATAATGGCAAGTTTAGAACCAAACCCATATGGTGGAACTGGCACATCAACAAACTCTATAACAAAAAGAAAAAGCTTCTGGCTGTAAGAAAAGATGCCAAATTCTTCATTATAAGAAGATGTTAAACTGATAAGTCTTACTATTAGTAAGGCCAGCTATGAACATAGGATTGCAACTAACTCAAAAGACAGCCATAACTCCTTCGGCAATATTAAGAAGCTTACAAGTTTCCCACAATACTTTACTTACTTTAACTCATATGGTACCTCCTTCATTATTAATATTCTTGAGGACAAATTCACTTACAACTTCACTAGACCCACCACCCCCTCTCTCCCCATCAGAGTCTTCTTTATGAGATTAATTTGAACCAAGTATTTTTAGCATTTTCTAAAATTAAAAACACTAGTTTCATTGATCCTTACAATATAGCTTGAATCCTGCTGAGAAATGAAAAGTCCTACTTAGCAATCTCCCCCCATCAACTCTTCAACCTGCCTCTCTCCACTCAATATGCCCCTGAGGAATGGAGAATGGCAGTTGTGGTGTCCTTGTACTTGACCCTGGGAAATACAGGCTTGTTAGGCTCACTAGTATTACTTGCAAGGCAGTGGAATGAATTATAATTGAACCAAAAAACACTGATATTGTTGTGACCTTATATCCCTAGATACACATCAGCTCAGCTTTATAAAGGACAGATCATGCCTGCTCTACCTGGTTGAGTTCTTTGACATGGGTTACTGAGGTTGTGGATAAGAGACATACAGATCACACTGCTTATCCGTACATTCCAAAGGCCCTTAACATTATCTTCCATGCTGAGATTATTGGCAAACTCTCCCAGTTCAACTTTAACCCATACAGAGTTTGCTGGATTAGTAACGGGCTGTCTTAACAGAACTCACTGTTATGATCAACAGTATTTGCTCAAGGCAGATAAAATGCCACTAGTGGTGTACCACAAGGTTTTTTCCTGGGTCCCCTCCTCTTTGGTATATATTTTCATGAGATAAAAGTCAATGACAGTGGACTATGGCTAACCAAGTTTGCTGATGATTGCTGAGGGCAGTTATCTAATCCTGATCTGATACTCAAATTAATCTGCAGCAGTTGTACCAAACAAATACTTGATGTCTTAATCATAGGCTTACCCTAAATGCCAAGAAATGTAGCATAGTTTCCTTTGTAAATCTAGCATCATTACTGCTTACCATGTAGACCACATTCCATTTAATTTGACATGGTCATCAGTGACTTTGGCTTGCATGTTGATTAACAGAATCTCTTTTAACAAGCACATCTTTGTGATGGTTAAAAAATCCTTCTACCTTGTAAAGCTTATCTTTTATGGTATCTCCTCAAGTTCCAGAGACTTTCAAAAAAAAGCAGGTAGAGGTGTTATGATAGGGATTAATGATAGTTATGAGACCTATGATATGATACATGTTCAATGATAATACAAATACTATGGATTGTGTAATTGTGACAATAAAGACAACCTTGGAACATATAACAATTGTTGGAGTGTAAAGGCCACGAAAGTCAAGTGCTGATGACTTAGACAAATTCATACATTATTTGCATGAAACACAGGAGGGAAGAATAATAGTGGCTGAGGATTTAGGTTTACCATAAACAGACTGAAATAATATGGATTCAGCATTAGTAAGGAAATTATTTACAATGTATGTTCCAGAACAGCAATTCCTTCAGATTCTAAAAAAGTCTACCAGGGAATAGAACATACTAGTAATCATGAGTGATTCTAAAAAAATTACTGTTACTTCATGTCACATTTTACGACTGCTGAAGTGCAGTGATTGTGGGGTTATAAAGGTTAATTTGTCGCTAGATAATTCTTTCAATCTGAAATCTAAACCAATTCACAAATATTAATAACAGATTATATGGAAGCAAAACAGTCACTATGTAAAAGTAATTGAAGGATTAATGGAAAAAACTGCAGAAGGAGTGTAGAAAGTTTTGAAAGATACATTATTTGAATGCAAAAAAAAATGTTTAATATCAGGATCTAGTCACACAACATCAGGAGGATGTATTTCCATAAGAACAAGCTACTTGATTAAGGTGAGAGACAAAAATATATAAGAAATGGAAAGGAGGTCAAACTACAAGTTTGAAAACTGAAATATGTAAGCTATACAAACAAGTTAAACATAGTGTGATACAAGACCAAAAAAAATTATGATAATTTATATAAAGATATTGAGCATAATATGAAACAATTTTACAGATACTTAAGGTGTGGGAGGAGTAAAGACATGCAAATTGATAAACTCTGTAGATTCTAAAATTTATTCTCAGACACAGCAGATTATAGACAGATTTAGAAAATGTTATGCAAAGTAGTTTGACTCCACAAAGGGGGTGATAAATTGTCCTAGTGACATCCAGGTAACTTCAAATACTGAAATCAAATTAGATTATATTGAAAAAGAACTATGCAAACTGGATCCAAACAAAGCTCAGATAGGAGAGTGAATTAGTAATAATGACCTCAAAACACTTCAGCAAGAACTTACAGTACTATTAATTTTATTATTTACTAGACTGTATAAATATGGGGAGATTCCTCAAGATAGGAGAATCACACTTGGTAAAACTGCCTTTAAAGGAAATGGGAATAGGGCAAACCCAGAGTCATACATCTCCTTAAGTTTACTTTCAAGTTGTAGAAAATAATGGAGAAGGTCATGTTGGATATAAGTTATTGTCAGAACTGGAAAAGGTTGAGACTTAAAACCATATATCAGCATGGACATGTTTCAAACAGATCTATTACCACCTATAACATGTTCTGTAACAATATAATAACAGATATATATAATTACATTTGTGAGACATCAGTCATAGCAGTTAGGATTCTGAACATAACAACAACAGTGCTACTGCAGATATCAATTAATATTATGGGAATATAGTGAGTTTCCTTGATACTTTGGATTCTTTTGACAACAAGGATGCACAGTGTGAAGACTGGTAGAGATGGGTGAAGGCTGCCAGCCTAGCCAGATAGAATTGTTCAGATAATTCTATCATTTGTAAATATGAATGTTGAACTACAAGCTTGTTTTTTAAATGAAAGAATGTGCTGTGAAGTGTTGAACTTAAAACAATGTGGCAACATTGCCTTCTACTGTAAAGAAAGCTAAGTCAAGTATTTCTTGTTGGTCATTTGAAATTAAAATAATTTCATGTTTGCCTTTGATGTTTACAAGTCGTCTTCAGTCTGGCTAGATGAAGGCTTCCTGCCTATTGTTTTAAGGCTAAAGTTAATGACCAGAATCTACATGTGAAATGACCTTTATTGCCCTAAGTGTAAAAGAATGTAAATGCAGTTTATGTCAGCCTGGGAACACCAGGAAAGTGTGAAATTATGTAATGTTTTATCAGAACTGCAGTTTCAATTTAAACAGTGAGAACCAGAGATTATTAAGCACTTTTGTCTGAACATCTAACTCAGCACTCTGCCTGTTGTCTTATGTAAGTTATTTTAGAAGTGTGTTTTCTTGTAGAAATAGCTAGGACTATAAAGATTAGACTATTTTTTCTGTGATGTCAGAATTGTACTACTGATTTATTTTAAGTATTTGTGTATGATCTCTGAACTCTTGACTAGCACTGACTGTATAGTAGAAAGTATTGTCTTGTGGTTTTAATTATTTATTATTAAATATTTTAAAACCTTTTAACTGTGGCTGGTTTGTGTAGAGATAATTTAAGCTCTAGAGTACATTGCATATTTATAGAGTTTACTGACCAAGTCACTCCAAATAAGCTTTGACTGTTTAGTCACATCTACCAGTTGGATAATAATACTGCACAGTAATAATTGGACACCCTTTTAAGGGCCTTTGAGTAGCTGATAATGATTAGCTGGGTGATGGCAGGATACTACCACATAGTCTGGGTAAAAGGGGTACAGCTGGAGCTCCTATGCCAGCCTTCACCAGAAGTGTCTGTGTGGTTATTTAAACTCTTATCTCAAAGTGTGTGTGTGTCAGCTACTTGGGCAGGGACACAAAGGACTGCTTGTACAGAGAGGGTGCTGGAGATTTTAGCTTGCCCAGCTAGGCTGAAATCTGGACCCTATAGCTGTGCCAGTAGGGAGTCTTATTGGAGACCTGGGGAGCAAGGAAGCGACCAGCCCTGGACTGATTGTGATCTCTGTGTGCTCTTAAGGGAAATTGTACTTTACTGTGTGTATTTGTTATCTTTTCCTCATACATGAGATGCCATCTTTCTTGTTAGTGTTGAGGATTGAGGCTTCTTGATTGCTGGGCCAGGGCATGGGCGTCTCACACACAAGGATTTTTTTAGAGCAGCCACAACCCCACAGATTCAAGAAGTTAGCTTGGAAGAGGGATTATCAAACAAAGCAGTCCTTCGTACATCAGGGACAAAGAAATGGCAAGCTGATTTGGAATTATAAACAGTGGCGATGCATTTTAAAGGACATAGTTGTGATAAATTTAAGGATGAACAGTATTACAGTTCATCTAGTAATGATATTGATTCTACTCATTGTATTTTAATGTTATTATCACTGATGTACATAAAGGTTTATTTAATAGGAATTCACTTTATAATGGCAGTTTCAGATGACATTGGTTATATATTGACTGAGTTGAAAGTACTTATTAGAAAATTAAATTTGACATGATTGCATGTTAATAATAATAATAATAATAATAACACCTGTCATTTTTGTAGACATAGTACATTCAACTCACATCTCTTGCCAATATTCACTATGTTTGAGAAATGTGTAGCAGTAGGGATATATATTTTTGAACAATAATAATAAAATGAATAAACATTATAATCTCCACAGGAAAAAATAGGGAGTACTGAGAGAGTTGTTAATGACAGAAATAACTCTGGCAGTGAAAGCGGAAAAGGTGGTTGGTTTGGTATTGAGGGATTATAGTATTTATAGTGCTAAAATGTTTTCCATGCTGCAGAATAAGGAAACATACACTATAGTCTCCATCAATTAAGTAAATATAGCATACAGGAAAATAAACATCATGTTGCTTGATCAGTGTTTGAATCAGGAAATAGATAAAATGCATGGATTTTTAAGGGTAGATAAACCAATCATGCTTCACATTTTTGAAATTCCAAAAACACATAAAAATGAGTGTGATTCTCCCTGGAGACCGATAATATCTTCTAAAGGAAGTACAACTGAACCACTAGCAATTTATACAGATACATTTTAAAAGGAATTTTGGAAATGTTCCCACAAGTTTTAAAAACTCATGGCGTTTCTGGACAAGATGCAAACTATTTAGGGATTGCAGAATTTAATCTTGGTTATAGCAGATATAAGTAGCTGTTTTACTGTTATTCCACAGCTTGTGGGTTTAGAATGGTTTAGGGAATTATTATTAGCGACCCAACCTATTCCTGCATGTGAAGATGATAGGGTATGTGATTTTATGGACATACCCTGGGATTCAAGAAGCTCGGCGCAAGGATGGTTTTAGCCTTGCACCGAACATCCTCACTACAGATGGCACAGCAGCACCATATGAATATGTATGAGGGCACACCTCTGCACCCTTGACTTGCACAGGAAATGTATGCGAGTGCAGGGGAGAGTACAAGTGCTCTATGGAAGCGTAAACATGCCCCGTTAGTTGGAAACCCTACTATGCCTACTAGTAGAGCGCACTTCTAATAGTAAGTCAGTAATTCAGTGTCCGTGGATACTGAAATGTATGCTAAGCATACAAGACTGTCCATGAACAGTGAAATAAAATCGAAGTAGTAAACACACAAGCACGTAGTGGAATGTTGAGCCCTGTCCCTAGAACTTTCACATTTAGATTCCCCGTGTCCCTATTATACATTTGAATTGCTGCAATATCGAAGGTGTAAGCAAAGCACAGAGTGTTTGCATGTTGCTGCCCTCTGCCGAGCATAGCTTACACATCAAATTCAGCCTAATAGAGAAAAACATGCGGAATCAATGTAAATGTCAATAGTGTAGTGTTTAGAGCATCCGCCTAATGAACAGGCATTCATGGTTCAAGCCCAACAATGACACATATCATTTTCCATTTGGAATGAATGTCATTTTGCTGTAAAACCAACATAAGAGTATCGCATGAGATATTTAATTTAAATATAATTCAAGCGAAGTGGCACTGTCATAATGAATAAGGCACTAGTAAGCAGCAGGTGTAAGCACAAATAAGCAGCAGTAAACACATATAAGTACCAGTAAGCAAGTATGAGTGCACTTGCACCGGTCTAAGCTGTGCCCAGCATAGGAAATGTATATAAGTATGTACAGATATATATAATATATATATATATATATATATATATATATATATATATATATATATATATGAAGAAAGAACAACGTAACAATAAAGTATACAAAAAGAATGAGAAGGGAGTCAAAATCAACCACAGTATTATATAGCGCTGTCAGCGTATGTCATATCAAGCTGGCCAGGAGTGAGCAAAGCACTGCTACTCACACCACAGGCAGGATATTACCAGTGGGAGTAACATTGTTGCTCTCCTAACTTTACTTTACATCCAGAGGGTAGTCCCTGGTCGGACTACCCAAAAATTGATAGGCTATTTGGCCATCCAACCATTAGTCAAGCAAGGGCAGGTATGTTCAAGGACTAAATGGTGGGAGAGCCTGAGAATACATGGGTTGGGACAAGATACGTGTAGGGCCCCTAATGCTCGGGAGAGGGCAATGTGTGGAGGTGTGTCATGGCTGTGATAACAAGTGGACAATAGATGGTATGTGTGTATGTTGAACACAGGTGGGGTGGAGGAACTATGGGTATGAAATTATGTAGCCAGGCGTGCCAGGGTTGGATGGGCTGGTTCTAACTGGACCGCCTCATGGAGGTCAGCGAGTTTGTTATAAGTATATATGCATACACACATGCAGACATCAATATGTAGAAGTACATTCTCTGTAACGCATTCATTCCATTTGCAGACATAAATAACATGAATGCACCCTTACAAACCTCAACAGTAGATAGAATAATAGGTTGTGCATAAGAGGGAAGGGACGAAACTGCTAAAATGCAGAAGTGTGTACAATGTCCAAAGTCAGAGCTGTGTTGAAAAAAAATTAAATGTGAGGACTTTCCCACTCATGGAATCATTCCTGTGATCTGCCTGCTATGGCAACGCCAATTACTAAACCAGTCTATTTGTAAAAGAAATGTGTCGAACACGTACATAATTAGGCTCTCATGTGTAATGTTTGTGTTACCACATAGTCATACTTATTAATTTATTGTAGTGTCATGTTAACGGGAGTAAGGATGTAATGAAATATAGAGTCTAATCTTGACATAAACACATGTGTGTCCCATGTGGGACAACCCAAAAATTGCAAATAGTATTCTTTCGTTCGCTCATGTCACCAATGTTTGTGGACTAAAAGTTTGGGAGTTCTGAGGATACGTGGAGTGAGTCAACTGATGGGATCAGTCTATAGGAGTAGGGAGTGGCCAATGTGTAGTGGTGTGGATACACCACTAGTCCAACTGGAGAATGGATGACTGCAGTGTTAGGGAGGCATTGTGGTGTGTGTTTGGGGAACCAGGAGCCATGGGTATATGGTATATATGCAAATGAAGCAGCACAGCAACAGTGTATTGGTTAGAGCAACCGCCTAACGAACAGACATTCTCGTACCGAATCCCATTGCATCACATACCATTTACCATAGGTAATCTGTACATGAACATATTGTGACATCTGTCCACTGTATAACCTGCAAAATAACAATTAAAAGTTAAGAAAACACATGACCAGCCAGTACTTGTGAATTGCCGAGGTATCAGATCGTTGAAATAAAGGAAAGCAAGTTACTGGTGAAGTACTGGCTGGTCGTGTGTTTTCTTATATTTTTTTGAATCTGTGAGGTGTTTTTGCAACAATTAAAAGTTAACTGGAGCGAAGTGTCAGTGTCATAATGAATAAGGCACTAGTAAGCAGGTTTAAGCATATATAAACACCAGTAAGCATGTGTAAGTGTGTTTGCGCAGGGTATGCATTGCTTTACAGACACAAACACACACACACACACACACACACACACACACACACACACACACACACACACACACACACACACACACATATATATATATATATATGTGTGTGTGTGTGTGTGTGTGTGTGTGTGTGTGTGTGTGTGTGTGCAGATATACACAGATATACAGCTATGATAGGAAACAGCACACAAGATATGTTCATAGACTATGCAAATGGAAGTGAGGGGCCCAAGCAAGAAAGATGAAACACGTAGCATGACCTTCCACACCTCCCCCAGCCAGACACACACAAACAATGTAAAGAGTCCACTGCTCTCCAGACCACAGGCAGGATACAACCAGGGGGGGTTACACAGTGCACCCATGAATTCTAATCTTGGAACTCAGACAGGAGCATCCCTTGCGGGCATGCCAGACATTGGCAAGGCCAAAAGTAGGTGATAAACCGAACATTCTGGCTGGGGTGTATACATACTCGGAATACAAAGGTGGGAAAGCCTGATGACCCATCGGTTGAGACAATTGTATGAAATGGGTCTCATGAAGTGGAGTAGTCGTGTGTCTAGAACCGACCAGGACCCAGAGTAAAGATGTGTGCTGTAGAGGAGGTGCGGGTGGGGGAACTATGCGTAGCTACTTATGGGTCTAGGTGTGCAGGTGTTGGCTGATGTGGGCCTATATGGACAGCCCTAGGGATGTAAGCAAATCGGTTCATTGGGCAGAGGCATCGCCCAACGAGCAGCCATACCCGCTATGGGTCCCACTGCAGCAAAGTGTAATCTATATGGCAGGGAACGGAATAACCAGATGTAGATGTATATATGTAGAGGTATGTGTGTGTATATCTACCCATAGCGACATAGAGATAAGCCTCTCCCTCTTCGTAGTACAAATGTATACATGCAGAGACAGAATACAGATACATAACCACAGATAAATATATGCATATGCAGACACCCATAGACCCATATGTTGTTGTATATATATATATATATATATATATATATATATATATATATATATATATATATATATATATATATATATATGTGACTGTAAATATACACATGTATATAGCTAGGATATGATACAGCAGTTATGAGTTACATATCTTTACAGGCCCTGCATATGGAGGTAAGGGGTCCAATAAACAAACGAGTAACACGTAGCATCAGCCCCCCCCACACCCCACAGCTAGGCCAGTGAGACATACAGACACACAATAAAAGTAAACACACCACTGCTTCCCAGACCACCAGCAAGATACTAGCAGTGGGACAGACCTGCCAGGTCTAATCTTGAAACATAGACATCGATGTCCCTTGTGGGACACCAAAAATTAATGATCACCAGAGGCAGTCCCGGTAATGATTCATCAAACCAGGCTGTAGATGTACACGGACCAGTAGGTTGTGCAAGCCTGGTAACCCATGGGTCGACACACCATATGACATGTGCCCAGACACGGGGAGAGTGGGCAGTGTGTAGTGGTGTGTTTATACCCCACCTGCACCCACAGTAAGGATGAGTGCTGTAGAGGAGTGACAGGTGGGGGAACTATGGGTATGCAATTATGGGCCTAGGCGTGCAGATGTTGGCTGGCGCAGTCATATTAAGACCACCCCAGGGATGTAAGTAATATTCCAGAATGGGCATAGCTGACACCCATACCTCTAAACCCTAAAGAACAAATCCACTGGACAGTACATAAACCATTGGGGGAACAAATAGGGACCATACCTCTGAACTGTCCTGGATTTCCGGGGACGTTCCTGATTTCGACTCAATTTCTAACTCTGTCCCACTTAATCCCTCCTAAAACTAGTGACTTTTGGAGGAAAGGTGGTGAATTCCATGCAATGAATAATAACAACAATTAAGAGTTATAAACATCATTTACCTCAGAAAATGTGTATGAATTCATATGCTCTGAGTCTGTCAATGTGCCAGGTTAATAGCAACAATAAATTAAATGTGTCCCTGATGTTGTTATGACATGTCCCTAATTCAGCTGGCATTTTTCCCCAGTCGTATGAGAGGTCTGATAGGGACAGAAAGCACATATTCCACTGGCAACCTTAGAAAGATGATAGAATATTAGGTATGCAGTAGCATGACTTGGCTGAAGGATGTGGGTTCCAAAACCCAATTTCTTGTTTGTATTGAAGAGTGTCAGTTCCCATGTATTAGCCAGACAGGTGCAGATTGTAAGAGGAACACACCAATAATATGAATCAAACTATGCACAGGCTGCGGATTCCGTACAGTCGAACGGCATGCTTTCGCCTAATGGGCAGCCATTCCCGATACTGTAGGCATGTAATCCAATGTAATAGGCATCACAAGGTAATATTGTAGTCCTCACTCCCACCCAGGGATGTGAGTGTCAGATGCAAACACCAAATGCAGTGCATTTGCAAGTGCAGGAGCAAGCGGATGTAAGCCTGTTTGGCCTCCGGTATGCGAGTATTACACTGATAAAGCAATGTAGAGGCTAACTGAGTGTAAGAAACTGTAATCGGAGGTTAGCATTGCTTAGCTCCACGCAAACCCACTCACACCCGCTCACAACTGCTTTAATGTGCTTAATCACTCCGTATCCAACAGCCTTGTTCTGCCCAGCAACAAAATAAATGGCTTCTGCAAGGCTCAAAACCAAGACCTTGCACACACAGCTATTGTGATTTACCACAAAGCCATGACAGATATACAGACATTGGATCTTATCACAAACATATCATCCAGTGCAGTCATTCAACAGTATAGGAAATGTATTCCATCATGTAGATGTATGTGTGAGTGTTTATGTCCAGATATAGATACATATATATATATATATATATATATATATATATATATATATATATATATATATATATATATATATATATATCAAGAACATCCCATGTGACAACAAAGCATTACAAAGGAATGAAAAGGGAAACACCAGCAACGCCTTTATTATGTAGTGGTGTTGTCCTATATAATATCAAGACTCCCTCAGACAGACACATGTCATTAATACACGCAAACATTTGTACATTGGCCAAATACATCACTCTGTGCATTCTATTTACATTAACACAACAATTCCTATCTAATCATTATATGAGAACCGTACTCTTGCAAGGTGCTGTGTGCAACATCATCATCATGATAAAGGTAAATGGGGTAACCATAGAGGGACCAGTAGTGTTGTGTGTACAATGGGGCTGTCTGCATCACGTGTACCTGGAACATTTAGGAGTCATATGCATTCCAGGATTGTGTGCCTGAGAGACAGGGGTGAGGACAACTGGAGTATGTAGTGATGCATATTAAAAGGGTTACATTTTTCCAGTGGACACTTGTGTGAAATGGACAGCTATGTATGGGCCAAATGTTGCTCTAGGAACCGATTGGCCTTTTGTTTCCGTAGGGTAAGAGTGAGATGTGGGGGAAGGAGAGTAGGTATGCTCATGGAGGATAGGTTGGGTAGGATGACAGACAAGACAGCATAAAGGGTCGGTATATGACACATGTGGGGGGGATACACCTCGGATGGGGAGGGGTGTTCGGCAGTCACAAGCCCATGAGCCCCCAGATGGAAACAGTGGGATGGAGGACCCTAGCGATGGGCAGCCACTACTGCACCAAAACAGCTGCAAAGGTGGCAGTGCTGGGGGCTGTCTAGGAGGGGCAGGCTCACCCTGTAAATGTGACATTCTGCCCTTGAGCTGGCGCATCTGGCCTTGAAACCCTTTATTGAGCCCCCTATGCACCACATCCAGGACTGTACGACAGCGGACATGTTCCTGTCTGGACCTCCTCCCAGGGGGGGCAAGCCCCATCCTCAGTGGCAGTTCCACCTGAAGGTGGTGCAGAGCCAACAGAGGTGGAGATTCAAGGCTGGGCCCCAGATGTGCTGGTGCCCGGTGCCATGGCCAGCAGAAGTGGGACAGGAGGTTCTGCCAGGACCTCCAAATCCATACAGCCTATGGTGTTGCAGTTTAAACACAGACATGGCTTAGTAATAGTCAACAGCTTTCAGGATTACTAATAACAACATGCATAGATATGACCATCAACCCATCACAACAGATGGTATACATTTGTAGAGGGAGCACAACACATGCATATATACTGCATGACATCTGTACAAAGTGTAGAAGACTTGTGACTGCAGCTATGAACAGTGGCCCATTATTGGCATGTCATTGAGAACCCCAGACAGTGTCTGTCATACCACTGTTTCATGTGACATATGTCCAATCAGGGATGGGATGGCAGTAACTCATCACTATCATCATGTACTGACTGCAATCCTCACACTATGCTCCTGCAGTTCACAGATGTGTGTTCAGTGAGTAACACAGGAAACAAATGTTTCCACACACTGACCAGACCACAGATGGCCCTACATATGGGGGTCCCTCACAAACAGAGCACTGTCTTGTCAGTTTTGAAACATGCAGAATAGCCATTACCACACACAACTTGTTAAACAGGCAGTAGTCTCAATGAAGCATAGCTACACTTACATGCTGTAGTCATGTCTGGCACATCACCCTGCTGTCTTTTGGCTATTTCCCTATATGTGTATGTTGTTTGAGGAACATCCAGATATCATCTGTGATGCCATTTGCCAAACACCAGATCCATGTACCAATCACAGCGACTGTCATTGGCAAACACCAACATGATGTTCCTAGATATTGTACTGTGTTTCCATTGATGGGATCAGAGCTTCTGCCTATCTACAGATCACTATTACAGTACTAAGCAGTTACGAGATGTGCTACAGAGATTACACCTTCCAAGGCAGTCAGACTGCCCTTCTAAGATTGAGGACAACAACAGGGAGACTGTCAGTCATGAAGTACATAGCTGTAAACCTGTGTGTTTAAAGTAGGTGTCCATTACAACCTGTATGCACAAGCAAGACACGTCATCTGCAGGTAGGCCTGAGAGGTTTAGTTGTAGTGCAACAGGAAGCTGAACTGGAGTATGGCCATCTGTGAAATGGACAACTACTATCACTATACAAGGTTACAGTGGGCATGCTCACACACTTAGTAGCACAGGGCCGTTTGGGATGCACTATGACTACAACTTCACAAGGTTATACTGGGCATGCTCATACACTTAGTAACAAAGGGCTTGTTGGATGCACTGTCTCAAATTACACAAGGTAGCAGTGGGTATGCTCATACACTTAGTAGCACTGGGCTGTTTGGGATGCACTTCGATTCTAACCACTGAAGACCACAGTGTGCATGCTCATACACTTACATCTACAGAACATGTTGTAATGGATTCCTGTTGTAAACACACAGGTTTACAGCTAGGTACATCTTACCTGTCAGTATATATGCAGATCATACTGGTTTACTACCTGATACCTGTATGTGGCCCGTAAATTATATATCTGTGTCTGTGCTGTGTGATACACATGCATACATGTACATGAAGTACTGACATATATATGTTAAGTATACACATTCATGCATGTGTGGACATGACAGACAATAGGTTACCTGGGTCGCACAGGTGGATGCTACATACAGCATGTGTCACACACCTTGCTGCCCTGAAAGGCATACATTGACAGCAGGTTGTGGACAGTGGCATTATACGTGGAACAGTGGCATGTGCAAGCATAATGTGTGAGCCACCTTGTCTAATGGTACTGAGGTGCAGGTGTCAAGATGACCTCTCCTGGCTGTGTTAGTATTTGCCACTATTAGCAGGACTGCTACCCTAAGTATATCTCACATTGGTCATATACACAAGTTTTGCTGCTGTCCGTCACCTTACATGAGGCATTTGTTACCAAGCACATTAATGCCACTCGCAGTGATGTCATGGTATGAGTGGCAATTGCTAGACCAAAACAATGAGCCAATATCCTGCTGTTATTATGAGGTTGTCCAGTGTCTGTCATTCCGGGCTGTCATGACCAAATAATGAGCCTTCAACACAGAGCACATGCATCCATGTTTCACATGTGTGTGGATAATACCTAGGTCACATTTACCCATATAGCCGCATTCCAAGGCAAATGTCCTACATCCAGAAGTAACACACTGATACCTACAAGACAATTGCACTGGATGCTTATGCTAACCATTGCTAGATGTGTGGCTTTAGTAATCCATTTGCTCAATGTAAAACCTACAATGGGGAATACTGATATCTGTGCAGTAAGGAACACCTGGCTGAAGGCTCTGTAGTGCACAATTGCACTGCCACCATATAACTCAGATCCAGACATGAGGGCCATAACAGTGTTATGGACCATTCCAGGTAGTGGTGTACACATATTCATAAAGGCTACTCACATGAAAAGACCACTACTCTGACATAACGCATCACAGATGAGTCAGGTACAGGTGACAGTGGCAAATGATGCATTCTAGGTTGTATCCTCATATACATCCACCACCCTGTCCCTAGGCTACCAACACACATCCATATGTGGTATGACATAGTATGGTAGACCACCAGATAACCCTCGATTGGTGGACTGTACCTAGGCCTACATCAACTGTGCAAAGTACCCATGTACAGACACAGCTGCATAATGTGTTATGCAGTGCAATAATACCACTGTTTGCAACCAGCTCAGTTGTACACATACCAATGTCCCTCAGATTTTATCAGCATTAACATGGTCAACTGTTGCTTTACACCAGTAAACAACACCCTCATGGTTGGATATGACCTAACTGTACCTGCCCTGGATATGTACATCCCACACTCATACAAAATAAATGACATTATCATAGCTTTTGTTATCCTTTCTACATACAGGTGGCTACAGTCATTACACACATGCACATGGCAGATAGCATGCTAACAGTACATAAGGTTTGATTTCTATGTTAACAGAGGTAATATTCCCTCTCTACTTGTCACCCATGACACCTAACATATCATACAATACCCCACGTGGCATGTATGTCTTTAGACATGTCCACCTAATGCAATGCCTACAAACATACCCAAATAACAGGATCATAGGACCTACGCAAGGCCTGTATTGACAGACTCAGGGAAATCCAGCTCTGCTCTGTATGCTTCTGAGTAGTCACAGATGATATGTTCATGACATGTACAGCCATGTGTGGCCACAGCTCCTACATATACCTCATGTCAACAATTGCAAGCCATGCATGCTGTGTGCTGTCTGGACATTAGCCTTAGTACCACAACAGCTAGCACATGCTGGGATGAGATGTTTACAAGCCACAGACCTCGCACATGCTTGAATGAGTGTACTGCCTAGCTCTAACAGAGCACATTGCTGGCACTCTTCCAGTAAACATGAGGTGTGTGTGGCAAATATAATGTGCTCACTGTTGACCCTTACAGTGCCCTGGCTTCCCCATGGCACTGTCAAGTAACAGGTCATAGGAGCATGACATGGAATAATGCTTTGTGTGTCTCGCTGATATGTGCTGTTGTCATATATGTATACTTGGCTACTCGGTGAAGGTGGTGGTGTCCTACCAGTACATGAATACAACATCCATTATGGCATAATGCTTGGGTATGTTTCACACATGGCGTGGGGAAGGTGTGGAATGTATCCTCTTGACCTGCTAGTACACTTACTGATCCAGACCGCATATGTGTACATGTATTGATGTTTGTGTAGATTCCATGTGTATGCAGTGTCTGAAGTCTGAAGGTGATTGTTGTTTTAGTACATCATGCTGTTGCAATACAGCCTCAACATTGCCAACTGTAATGGTGATATGCTCTAAGTACAGTAAGCCATACATGAGGTATGGACAGATGTTTGGTGGGGCTTTTTTGCAGATGAATGATTACTGAGGACAACTCACTGGTATGTTACAACCAGTCCTACAATAACCTGTGTAACTGCTAAGGTCAGATTTTGTTAATGGAAGTGGAAAGTTGGCAAAGGAAAGAGTCAGTAAGCTTTGTACTGGATGCGATAGTGCTGTACTTCTGCAGTACCTATCATGAGATAGGCAGATGTTTGATTCACAGTACTGGCACATGTGGGTGTGTGTGTGTCCATATATGTCACGTATGGTTGGGAATACATCCCACATGTTATCCCTCTCCTGAACATGGTTGTTGACACCAGTACAGAGTGAAGTGTAGAAAGAAAGGCATAGGCAGGTGGTTAAACCTCACACATGTAAAGTGTCTGTATGTGTGTGACATAGGTATATATCTTTGTGAATACCACAGTGTGTGTGTGTGTGTGTGTGTGTGTGTGTGTGTGTGTGTGTGTGTGTGTGTGTGTGTGGCTGTCCGGTCCCTGGAGAGAGGCTGTATTTTACCACAGTGAAATGTTAATGCCCCCTCCCTCCATCCACTCAATGCAATCTAGCATCCCTGCTGATATCATCAATTGTAGACGGCATTCTAACCGCCTGTTAACATGTACACCCTTGGGTGTGACATATTGTTGCATAGCCTACTAATGGACCCCCCTCCCCACATACACTCACTGCACTATAGTATCCCTGATGATGTCCTCGATCCTAGGCCATTCCAACTGCCCGCACATGTGTAATCTCTGTGGCGTGTCTTGTAATTGCATAGTACTATAATGATGATATGCACATAGGCAGGGGTTCTCATCCGAACACTGGCAACTGTGTGTGTGTGTGTGTGTGTGTGTGTGTGTGTGTGTGCGTGTGTGCGTGTGTGTGTGTGTCAGAGTGTGTGTTATTGTGTCTGTGAATCCCTGAGTGTGTGTCTGTGTTTGCATGCTGTCATGGCAGTGAGTATTACTGCTTCCCAATGAGAAGCCACAATTTCCACTGGCCTTTACCCTTGTCATCTAGCATACCACTCCTTTACCTCCTCCGCACTCCAGGCAACTATACCTGTGATGTCACCCACTATGATTGTGACAGCTCTGAACACAGTAGCTTACTACACAGCTATTATGCTCTTGGATCGTTAGAGCAGTAAACATAATTGAAACATGAGAGAATATAACTGTGTTGTGGAAGGTACAAAGTGAATGCAGGTATTGTCATACTGACCTGTGGGTAGTCAACATGTACATATGGGACACTAATCGCAAACACAGACATCCCCCAGCACATGCAACTACACCTGAAAGAGGAAGGCAGAATGTCAAGATCAACATGCTGTTAGTGTTGTTACAAATGATACATACTGTCAAACGTACAAAATGCATAAAACTGTAATACATGGTATTTCTGCTGCCTGTCAACACTACTCAACAATATTAATCTACAATTGTCTACCTAGTATGATAACCCTGTGCATCAGAACATATGAACATGTCCCTGCACCAATGGTGTGGATGGCAGGGATGCAGCACAGGCATCATCATATTTACAGGGTGATAATGTTTGCCAGAGGCCTGGGCTGCGCCATTGGATGACATCATGTGTGTGTGTGGGTTAGGGCCTGTGATATCATTGGGCGTGTGTGGATGTTATGTGTGTGTGTGTTGAGGTGCCCTACATTTGTTTCCAGTGTGTGTGTTTGCATGCACACAGGTCTGGCATGTGGCTGGCCTACACAGGGGTATTATTGACAGCTGCAGACTGTATAGGGCAGGTTTCACAGTTCACGGTGTCTGGCCATGGCCACATGACCTGCACCTGCCAGGAGTTGCATGGGCACTACTGGGCAGAGGTCCAGATTGGGTACTGTCTGATGACACATGTCCACTGGAATCGTGTCCCTGTTGGGACCATCCAGGACCATGTGCACATGGCCTGCTGTGTCCTGGTGTGGACTGCACAGCACCAGCTGCACAGCTGCTGCTACCACCACTATGGGAGCAGGCATGTGCAGTAGCATGTTCACATAGACCTTCAACAGGTGATGTAGCTGACGTACGTCCACGTGTCCGGCACCTCACTCCCACCAGAAGTTCCAGCACAGACACTCCATCCTCGAGGATTGACATGCCACTGTCAAGGACTCCCACCATGTCACCCAATCACCTATCCAAAACATCTGCAAGATGATGGTGAGCATTTGCAAGTGCCTGGATGTTGTCAGTTAATGAACAGACAGCAACCCTCTGAAGCCTCAGACCTTCTCTGTTGTGCCTTTCAGTACATGTCTGTGCCTCCATTATAGCCCAGAACATGCGTCTGGTGACTCCAGCTGATGTGCTTTGTCTCACAGGGGCATGTTGGCCAGTGGTCCTCCTACGAGCAGCATTGGGCACATGCCTGTGTGAGACATCACCAGTCTGTTGACTGCGATCATGGTGTGCAGGCACACCTTCCATAGTCTCTACAATTCCCTGTTCCATGCTACCACCCACCAACTGTACTTCCTCTATGGCCAGTGGTGATGGGGTATGTGTAGGCAGGGGAACTGTGTGCAAGGATGAGGGGGAGACAGGTGGAATGGCAACCAATGGCACAGATTCAGCCCCTGACAACCCTGCCTGTGCCTCAATCATCATCACTGCTAGAGACTGTGGGGACACTAACATCAGGTGGACTGCAGGAGGGCAATGCACCTACATCAACACCTGTGAGGGGAAGACAAGAACTGTACATTACAATTTATACCAGACACACAGACAGACAGACACACACAGACAGACAGAGACAGACAGACAGACATACAGACAGACATAGACAGACATACAGAGACAGACAGACAGAGACAAAGACAGACAGAGACAGACAGACAGAGACAGAGACAGACAGAATCAGACAGACAGATGGAGACAGACGGAGACAGACAGAGAAAGACAGAGACAGACAGACAGAGACAGACAGAGAATCACAGACAGAGACAGACAGACAGAGACGCAGAGACACAGACAGAGACACAGACACAGACAGACACACAGACACACGCAGACAGACCCACAGACATACACGCTACATGCAGGTGGTATGGCAGATGGCATTCAGCTTAGACAATTATAGTTTCAGCTTAAACAATTATAGTGATAGTTATCATACATCACTGAGTTGCACACAACACTATGCATGTGTTATAGCAGACAGCATGCACCTTACACAACTGTAGTGGTGGTTTGACATGGCTGTCCCTACTTTGCAATGGTGCCACATACCAGCACAGGTTTACAGTACACCGGCCTGCTGTGTGGCGTATGTCCTTGCCGATCACATGTAGTATGACATGTCTTCTACTGACATGTTGAAAGACATGCATATATGTGTAACACAATGGTGTCCTTTCCAATCTAAAGTACGGTAATGGTGTCCCAATGCATGGATGTGTTATACTAACATGGGCCTTCAGCTAATGCAATTTTGTCTGTCCAACCTACAAATATACAGGGACATACTGCACATTGAGCTAATGTGCATAGCCATTGCAGGGCATCATGTGGCTTCACAATTGCTATACAGTGTGAGCTACTGACACAGTTCATTGCCATGACTATGTTCACATACAGTACATATCGAATGTGGAATGTGACCCACGTCACTGAGGTGTATACACACTAAACCCTAATGTGGAATGTGTGACACATGTCACAGAAGGGTATATGGATGACACCCCTGCACATCTGCAGCCATATTACTGATGCCTGGCAACTATGCCCACACATGGCTAACTTAGCAGTACTCTATGTCCCACATGCCATCTGTGTACCTCACACACATGAGGAGCAGGCATGACAGTGATGTCTGACACCAGTGAGGTGAATGTACTGTATCTGTGGCTTGATGTGGTTGTATGTGTATGTCGTGCAACACATGTATGTATTTGGATACTGTATAGGTAAATGCTTTCATGTCATGACACACTCAAGATGTTCAAGACATGTTATGTGGTGGTTTCATGTTATGCCTACACAAGCTGTGCACAGACCTGTATGATATTTAGTGTTTCACATGTTTAATATCACCATTACACAAAGGCCATAGTTGTATTGTGTCGACCCAATGTTCATCACTTCTACTGTGTGTGTTGCTTCATGTCTCTGGCCATCCTCCATGGCCATGTGTACACATGCTCTGTCCAATGGTTGTGATGGCCATCTTATTTCACATGTCAGTGTTATCCCATATGACATACACCCATAGATGTCATATGCTCTACTGAGGACAGGGATATACAGACAAAGGGTGGTATGTATGGGATGTGAGACATGTTTTGCAGGATAGTTGAGCAGTGTTGCAGTCATCCCACTATATGTCATGGACATGTCAGATAGCACATGACATTGTGTGACATTCATAGCAAGTGTATACTCCACAAGGGTGTATCCTGTGGGCTGGTCATACTCTAGCTCCAGCACATTTAGAGTGTGTGCACACATATGCTCTCTGTACAGTACTGTTCGTATTCCCAACATGTGTAATGCTGATATGTAGTATCTGTCCCTACAGTGGAACACACCTCCACCATTGTATTCACTGTTGTCCACACATCTGACAATGACAGTTTGGAAGGTTTAGTGTAGGTGTTTCATATAGTCTTCAATTGTTTCACATAGGTAAACACTGTGATGCACTGCAGGTCTGACCAGTGTCCATTAACAGGACCACCATACATTATGTGTACATGTGTTATGGCAGATAGCATGCAATTAATATGTTCCGTGCATTATCAAGCCTGATAAATAATAACAATCTCACCTGACACATGCTGCTGTTGCTGCAAAATGCCAGAGGTACCTAAACAGGAGTGTCATAGCAGTAAGATCATTATCCACACCGGTGTGATAGCTACAAGGTGCAATGTCCATGTTAGCACATAAGCCAGTACAATACACCATACCATGGAGTATGCACATCTGTGCATAAATAGAGTAGCAAACTACAGTATGTGACATGTGTGCATACATGCCTTGCATATGATGTTACATTACATAGTGTACAGTAACACATGTATCTATGTGAAATAAAGTTGTGTTTTCTGTGCAGTAGTGACTTACCAGGCAACTCCAGGCTAGGTGGTTGAGAGACACCTACCTCCACAATACCAGCTAAAGCTTGTGGATGGAGGTCTGCAGGTATCCCCAGGTTGGCCAGTAGCTCCTCGGTACGTGTAAGTGAGGGCTGGGTAAGTGGCCCCCACCTGTTGCACCTTGTTCCCAGGTGATTGCATTAGCACACTGTTTCGCCCATCTTATGAGATCAGTGCAGTGTCGGCGCATCTGCTGATAAGGTGCAATTGTGACCGCCAACATCATTTACCCTCCTGCAGAGTTCCTCCCACAGGGCATCCCGCTTCTGTGCATCCTGTGGCACATGGCTGAAGAGCATTGTGTGGTTGTCGAGGAGGTATGGGACGAGGACCTCATCCTCCAAGCAGCTGTACACTGGCAGTCTGCTATGTGGCATACCTGGAAGACATAATAATGGAGACAGGTCACAGTATCTCACAGAGAAGTACAGCAGTACAGCTTAACATACATGTGTATCACATTTATTAAGATTGCAAATACGTCTTTGCAAATCTACATGACACTAACACCACTGACATGTATAGGTCAGACACATTTGACACTTACTGGTGATGTGATGTTATTGCCATATATGTGTGTGTCATGTGATGACATTGCTCATACACCATGTGGTTGTTGTCTTGACGTGGGCATGTTTACAGTTTAAAGCATGGTACCACCAGTTTGCCTTCTTGTTTTTGTTGGGTTGAATCCTGGTTCTGTTTCAATGGCACAATCACTACACATATGTGACTGCTTAAGGTTCATTCGTGTAGGATTCAGCATTTACACATGCATTGTCCATCTGCATGGGTGCCATGACAGTCACCACTCTGCTCTTAGGAAACATAACACTGGCATTGGAGACTAACTATTTGTCGCATACTGTTAGCTCTGTTTGTGTGACTACTGTGATCCAGGTCAGTGGGGTCGATGGAATCCAACATGCATTGAGCGCAGGTGTTGGTACATGAGGAGTCTTCCCGGTTCATAATGGAATAGTTGAGAGTAGCCATTATTATGGTTCTGTCTCAAACCTAATCTTCCCCATTACAGCACATTATGACAGTTGGGAAGTCCGCAGCCTTGTGGGTGATCTGTCTCAAGGTGCATTTTGAATTCCACTTTGGCACAAAGGTAGTTGCTCAGCATAACACATCTGAAGTTATGCAAGTGCAACTAGCATGGGGGTGTACATATCCTTCAGAAATATGGACACACCTGTGGCCTGTGTGTTCCAATAAAGGATAATGGGCAAGAGGTGAGGTATGTGTTATAACATGGTCATGCAGGTGTGCTCTCTGGAGTGTTGAAACATGTGTCAGCCACTGCACAGATATGTTCTCCATGTTAGGGATTGACATATGTGTGTCCGTATAGTGTTTCTGACATGTATCATTGTGTAGCGAGACCCGCAGTTTATTGCTTGGCTGTCCCTGTAACAGCAGTGGACCTTCACTTGAACCATGCATGATGAAGGCACTACAGTGGAAGCATGAGCCCTAGGCTGTATCCAGATTCCCAGGGGTGACAGGTGCAGGCCCTGTCTGACAAAGCATCATTGTCTGTCAACCTTGTTATCCCAGGATGACAGATACTGGATACCCTTTGACTTGCACCACTACACTAGACAATTGTGGAATACAATCCTTTTGTCACTGTACTGCAGTATCATTCTGGCCAATGGCAAAATGCTACCCAGGCCTTGGGACATACCTGCATGGGCTACAAGACCTGACAGTTCCTACATGCATTTCCATGCAGTCCAGGCTGCTGCATCACAGGTCCTGCATAACAACATGGAATATGCCAGAGCCATGTGCATAGTTCAAGAGGTGGCCTGAGTGTATGGGTATGTGGCTAATCATGGCAGACAGGCAGCTGACAGTATGTATGCCCTCGTATAGGTTGGTGTGTAACATAGTGCTAGAGTTTGCATTCACAAATGACTACTGCTGGGCATGTTTCCAGTCACGTGTTCTGAGGTGTGGCACAATTATGCAAACTATGTCATACAGTTTGTGTATTTCGTTGTCTGTCTCTTCCTGCGTGGGGGGGGGTCACTTGTTTGGCCAGATACTTAGACGCGTCTGTGAATGTGTGTGCTTTCTGGTAGTGTGTGTGGGTGTCCTTACTGTGTTCTGGTAAGGGTATGTGTTGGTCGTGTTGATGAGCTGCATGTGTTAACCTACACCTCATGACTGTCCAGTCCAGTCATGGCTGTAGACTGGGCTGCCATCCAGCTTACCCCTGTAGCTGCATCCCAAACAATGTGTGGGGTGTGGTGTTAGGTGGGTTTGGCAGTGTACATGGCATAGAGATTACATTCCCCCAGGATGGCCACATACACAAAGCTGACATTAGTAAACAACAGTAGCTGACTAGTGGACATGCCTGTATGAGCATTCAGTACTACAAGTACCAAGTACTGTATTTAGTTTACGTATTGCCTATGAAGATGTTTTAGACAGTGATGCTCACATGTAAAGTTCTGTGTTATGGACGTGACAACACTGGCTGTTACGGAAACATTGTAGCTACCTTTAGCAGCAATCCTCCTTTGAGGAGCACATCACATCCTGTTAGTTGATTACAGATGATGCAAGTGTCTGCAGGTCTGTTTCCTTCTCTGGGTATATACTCGCATATCCACCAGGACCATGAGCTCTGTTGGGCACAGACACCCACTCTCCAAACAGAGTCATGTATCAATAGCTCCTGGAAGGCTTAATGCTGAGGCATTAGAGAGGTTTTGTGCTATTATTAAAGGATATATTACTGGCTCTGTCATTTGAAAATCATGTATCAATAGACTCTGTTGCCACTATCAACATGATCAGGATATAATCAGATAATGTGAGCCATCACCTATGAAGCGGCTATTACACATGGGCAGTTGTCTCCTACATCTTACACTCCTACTGCAGATGTTACACTGGAGTTAAAGATGATATGCAACCTGTTTCATTACCAGTGCTGTGCACTACCTTAATACAGTATGTGCAAGCAGCTGTTAGGTTGGCAATGATAGGTTGGGCTACACAAACCTGGTAGTTCAACCAGTGTGTCTATACTCTCAATATCCACTCTATGTAGGTGTGCTCATAGCCATTTGGCACAGCCCTGTAACAAGGGTCACTACACATTTGCATAATATGTAACACATGCACAGCTGTTATTGCTTGCAAACGATACTAGAGAGGTCCAGCCCTGTAACAAGGGTCACTACACATTTGCATAACATGTACACATGCACAGCTGTTATTGCTTGCAAACGATACTAGAGAGATCCATCCCTGTAACAAGGGTCACTACAGATTTGCATAACATGTACACGTGCACAGCTGTTATTGCTTGCAAATGATACTAGAGCAGTGGATATTACATGTGTTATGTGCATGGATAGTTACCTGTCTCTTCCAATTATCTTTGCTATCATGCTACTAAACTGTCAGATGAATACAAATGATATGTATCCTGTCATTGAGTATTGTAATTGCCAATAGACATAACTACTGTTTGCATAACATAACAGAACTGCTATGTAGAATAGAATACAGATCTCCCTAGAATACAGTACATTACACAGTTATTGGCACAATATCCTACAATGCACACCATATTTGTATGGTAAGCCCACCTTTAACATGTTCATCTTACTTATATACCCATACATATGTCGACTGTTACAATTTATTGA